>NW_010265444.1:14728-22605 GCF_000690775.1 Eurypyga helias
TCCGCCCGTCGCGACCGCCCCCCGGCGCTTGCCGGGCCGTAGGGACCCGCTGGCTTGTGTGGTGCACAGCTACCGGCTGTAACGGGAGAGCTCAGGGTCCCGGGAGCTACGGGCGGGAGACAGGTCCGTCACAGACCTGGGAAGGACCGATGGCTCCGCTCTGGCGCGGTCGCAGGAGAGCAGCAGATACGCCCCGTGTCCAACCAGTCTCGAGTCTGCCCTTGCACCTTGAACTACCGCTGGTGGTTCTTAATAACCTGGGATACAGATATCTGCCACAAATAGCTTAGACCAGTCCTTGTTTTGGGGGAAAAAATACGGGCTGCGCGTTTAATAGCCCTATTTTCTATATATCAATTCCGAACGAGGACTCGAAAAACAGGGCTTGTCCGCAGCGTGGCACGGGAGGTGCTCCGGATGCGTCGGGAACCCGCGGCACCTGCCCTTGGTTCTGTGGGTTGGGGCGGATAACGGAGGACTTGGGACTGTGGCTGGAAATGCATTTTCGTTTCCAAGCTCAAAAACTTCAATTACATATTTTAATGTGTGTGATTTAGGAAAATATGGTCCATTCCATCTGCTTTGCATTAATTTGAATGACTGATTAAAGATACAGGTTGAAATATTACAGCTACTAATAATTTCTCCACATGGCTAGCTCTTAATGGATGGAGAGAAAATTAAGAATAAGGCTTTTTATCAATTTTCACAGGCAAGCTTTGCCATAATCCGTTTATTTCTTTGAGAAATGTGTTTGTTTATAGGCATTTTATTTGTTTAACGATTTCCCCTCTTTTTCTTAATCTTTGCAGTAATTATTTCATATTCTATAAATATTTTAACCAATTTTATTCTTTATAAAAATCATTATGTTGCAGTGTTTTTAAAAGCTCCCTTTTTGCCCCAGCGGGTTTCGGCTGCTTTCCAAGCACCTCGACTGGTCGTTGCTGTTGCATTGCCCGGGAGACTCAGCTGACATTCAAGCCCCATGATAATAGATAATTTTCTCTAATTTTCCCCAGTGCATTGTTTCTCCTTGACCTGCTTTTATAGACTCGTTTGGCCATTGACTCCTCGGCCTCATCCTCTGAATTGAACACTGATAATGACAACATCATTCAGAGCCGTGCCTGCGTATCAGTCCGGGTTAGCATCACAGGGTTATTGCCAAAAAAGGGGAGAAAAGAAGCTGGGGAGCAGTGACTCAGGCGTGAGTCCTCAGCTTCTCTAATTGACTGTTTATTTTTCAAAACTGCAGGTGCTTAAAGTTACTCTTATCAATTAATCGTTGTCATTAATGGAGCCTGGTAATTGCTGTTGAGTCATGCCTGCAGGTGTGTCCAGCATCGCTGCGCTTGAGCTGTGAAGGCTGGGAGGTGGGGATTTGTGGGTGATGCTGGTGGGGTGTTGGGGGTGTGAGTGAAAAAATTCGGCTCAGGGATAGGTCTCCTCGCAGGACAGAGCCTGAAGTGCTCGAGGCCTCTGGGAAGTGTCGAGGAAGAGCTTGGTGTGTGAGCGTGCCGGCTCGGAGCCTCGCGTGCTCTGTGTGTGTACCAGTCAGCAAGGAGCCGTCCGGGACGGAGCCTTCGCGGGCGGAACGCGTGCTCTTTGTTGGTGACGAGCATCTTCTGTTTCCTTCAGTTAGAGTGCTGCGGAAGGTACGTAATTCTGCTTCTCTAGCCTTCCCTGGTGCTTTTGTTGATCTTGAAGAAAGGATTTGAGGAAGGATATAGCTTTTACTCTAGGCCACAGTCAAATGTCCCTATGAAACATAATAATGTGGGATCTGAAACAAGCTGGAGCGGTGTTGTGTCTCCCGGTGGCACAAGGTGGCTGAATGCCATGTGTACGCTTCCCAAAGGGCTCCTCGATGCCATGTGCTCATGGCATAGAGGAAAAGCAGAGACTGTGAGCGTGTTCCCTTGCAGCCCCGTGCTGCTGTCAAACCTGGGGGTCACAGGCTGCTGCTCTGATGGATCGCCCCATAAACTGCTTTGCCCTCGTCGGAAGGTTTTCTGAGCTGTGTTAGCGTTGCCTCAGACATATCCATTAGCGCTGCTGGAGCACCGGAGCTGTTGTGTGGGTGACAGAGGTGTTCAGAAATCATGATGCTGTATGAGATGCAGTTGTCTTCCGTAATACCCCATCAATTTGACTTTGAAAAGTTAGCTATAGAGAGAGAAACAGAAATAGGAAAGAGAAAGGAGCATGACATCCAGAACCTGCTGGGTGCATCGACAGAGGTGATAAATGTAATTCTACTGGAAATACAGAATCGCTAAGGTTGGAAAAGACCTATGAGATCATCCAGTCCAACCATCAACTGTACCCAAACAGTTAAGTGTCAGTAGGAAAGCCTTAACCCTTCATCTTTGGAGGTAAGAAAATACCAAAGGTCCACCCAATATTCCCCTACCTATTAAAATTAGGGATTTCTCCTCATGTATTTAATCCCAGTCTGTCCTTTGCCATGTTATGTGGCACAGGGAGCGCAGACGCTTGTCCCCTCTCTGGAGAAGGGCTCAGGCTCTAAGCTCTCCTGCTCCATATCAGTACGGCTCCACAAGCAGACTTGACCCCTAGAAAGCATATTGCCTCCTGAATTTTGTGTAGGAGCTGAAAGGGTGGAGGGATCCTCCTAATGTCTCTTTTCTGCCACTGCTTTGGAAGATGTGTGCTTATGCAAATATTTCACAAGCAGTTTGGGATCTCTCAGGATGAATGATGCTCTGTAAAATATGATTATCTTTTGTAATACATCACCACCTCCTACTGCAGCATGATTTTTAACTTTCCTCAAGTTCTGTATCCAAGAAAATAAGCGGAATACTGAGTAGGGGAAGATAAGTTTCATTAACAACAACATTGACATTGCATATATATCTTATAATTGCTACTCTAAAGGTGAAATCAATAGCGACACTTGTACGTGGGCTGCGACATTTCTAAAAAATCCCACATACAGTTTTTATTCGAGATGAATGTTTCTGAGAACTGGAAAGCTGCTGTTTGCATGAGTGATCTGCCCAATTTGCTACATATTACTCATAAATCTGGGAAGGAAAAAAAAACTTCTGTTTAACTCCTCTCCTATGACAACATGGGCATTAGATTAGCGAAAGAAGGCAAACATAACAGATGAAAGCTATTAAAGCAGGCTTCAATCCTGCTGGTTTCATTCATTGAATATCCAGTCTACTAGCTTAGAGAATCCATCTATTTCTGACCTTAACCTTTCCACGGTACTTATTATATTTGGGTAGGGAAAAGGAGAATACATTTAAAAACAAATCGAGGGGAGAAACAAGATATCTACATGCACACCTGGTAGTCAGAGAACTCGTTCTCGTTTTAGATGACATATTCCAAAATTGTTAGGACAACAAAGCTTTAAGGAGGTCAGTTTAGTCCGGTGACAAACAGCTCCGAGATGATTTGGAATCAATCGGAATTTGTTGTTGCACTATCTGCACTCTGCCTGCGACCTGATAAGGAAATTCCTTGGAGGTGGCTGATGTGAAAGAAATTAAGACTTGTTACTCTCCAAAGTTTGATGGATGAAACCAGTAGACAAGACATCCTCTAGAACAGAGCTCCTCCACTTCCTGAGAGAGGAATGGGCTCGCGGATGCAGAATGAGGGTGTGTTAGAACGGCAGACCTGGCTCATAGCGGCTGGGACGTGGGGCAATACCGGTATCTGTCAAAGCTGTAGTCCTTGAGCATCTGTCACCCCCAGCTCTGTACAGTCTCACTGTGCATGTAAAATGGTACCAAGCTAGAACGGTGGGTGTAAATGCCAGCACGATGCCAAAGCCATGGCAGCCTGTAGTGTACCTCGTTTCAGGTGTATCTGAAGTCGGGTAGGCATTTGATCTCCCGCTCTCTCTAGCGAAGGCAGTGATGTGGTCTGTGAAGCAGAAGACGGGATAAAGAAAGGTGGATGTTGATTACAGACTCATGGACTGTAGAGGTCGTGTAGAAACAGGTTCAGATCCGCTGACCCAGCTGCATTAGAGGTAACCTCTTTTTGTCAAGCCCACACTGTCAATTGTTCCGTTCATGTGTTTTTGTTGCTTGAAACCACTCATTTTGGCACTTGCATAAGTACTGTCACTGCTATCAAAGACCTTGGGGCTTTTATTCCTATATGTACTACTGCTGGTAAATGTCATCTTTTCTTGCATTGTGCAGATGCTGAGGGATGTTGTGTTCCCATATCTCAAAGGCGAGGTCAGAATAAGATGACAAAAAGGATATGTTAAGTAACGCTGTTAAACGAAAGCTAGAGTTACAACTGCTGATCAGGCCGATGGAGAGGCAGGGCGATGCCAGTATTTGCATTTGCTCCCTGCAGGCAGAGTATTACATCTTCACTTTTTGCGACAAAGCCCTTTTGATAGGTCTGTTTCTCCGTCTCCCGCTGTGACACAGCGCGTTACCCTATGAAAAAGCAAGTGAGGTCACAGTTACTTTTCCAAAATACCTGGTTCAGGTGTCACAGCTTTCATCTGCGTAGACACACCAGCTCTGGCTCAAGTCTCTAGTGATGGAGACTTTTAATGCAGCTGACTTCAAAATGCTTTGTACTTGTTCTCCTCCGAGAACCGCTGGGGTTAACTTCAGAGGAGAGGGTGCATAATACTGACACTAAAGAAGGTCTGAGGTAGTCTGGACTTTATGCTGGGGAGATGGCACTGGCCTGGAGAGTGTTTAGATGGTCACTTCTGAAGCAATGTATCTTATCCGATAAGCAAAACTGATTATATCTTGGGGGGTGAAGCCACTGAACAGAAGACGGTTAAGGTATCTGGGAACTCAAACTGGTCACCTCCGTTACTGTTCAGTAATAGGCTGAATTCTGGCCAAGGAGATGGGGAGTGAGTTCTTTGAGTAAAGCTGTGTCAGCTCACCTGGTTTGCAAAGGTCTCTGACTGCAGATGGCTCCGTGTCTGCAATAAGCCCGATCAGAGACTCGCTGGAGGAGTGTCGGACACGCTCTGGGTGGTGTTGAGACCTTCTCACATGTAGGGACCTACCCCTGCTTGAGCCATGTCCCAGAGTCATTTGTCCCTTGCATTTAACAGTCTAGGAGAAGATTTTGGAATGGAACTGAGATGTCTGCGCTAAAACATCCAGGCTGCTGTAATTCCTTCATCTTTGGGGAAGGTAGTGATGGAGAAGATGGGGAGGGAGCATGCACAGAGAAGGCATAGCACTTGGCAGACAGGACGTGTTTGTACTGCAAAATGACAGATGCCAATCCAAGAATTAAAGCAGTGTTGTTCGTAGTGGGTTTATACACACTTCTCCACGTCCCGAAAAGCCAGAGTTGACTGTCGCTGGTGATGATGGGGAAATATTGTCCATGTAACTGCAGCTCCTTGTGCTCCAGCCTGCTATTACACTCGCTTAGCCCAAGCCCGTTAAGGCCCTTGCTCTTTCTTTAACCGCATATGCCGAATTAAATTCCGTGCGCTGACAGTGACGCTTTCGAAAGCTCCGAATCAATTCTTCAATCACTCCGCATTCTTAGCTGTGATTAAAAACATGTGTCCCCTAATTAAGCTAACGAGAAATTGTTAATTGGCACAAAGCCCCCCTCCGAGTATGCTTGTTAATGTCACCATCGCTTTGACAGAAGGAATATAAATGAAGGGCAGGCGCTCTTCCCAGAATTCGCAATCGGACTTGTGGGTGCAGGCGTTGTGTGCAGGGTGGTAGCGGTCAGTCTGAGGGCAGGAGGCAGTGGGATGGGCTGGCAGCAGGGACGAAAAAGTGATGCCGAGGTGGTGGCGGTTTGTTCTGGTGCTTCTCAGTCAAAACACTGCATCTGACTGGAGTAGTGACAGGGAGATGAACTGGGTAAGGATTGGGTCCCCGTTGTTCCAGCTTCAGTTGTAACTGTAGAGAAGGGTAGAGCCAGTGCCTGCCAAGAGCAGCTTGTGCTCCGAGGAGCACCCACTTGGGTTTTCCTAGGGAAAAGGTTAAGTTTTATTTTATTGTGTTGGAGGCAGACTCAGAGATTTCTGTGGAGATCAAAACCCTGTCATGGCACCAGCTCTGCAAACACCTGGGGACTGGCATTCCCTCAAGGAAGAGCCTGCAGGCAATGAGCTCATGGAAAATCCCGGAGATGCTTCTCTTCACCGGTGTTTTCCCTAGGAAAGAGCGGGCCTTGTCACCAGGGTCTGTAAACCCGCTACTAAATTAGATTATTTTTCTGTACATAAATGAAGCTGTTGAACATGACAAGTTTAAAATATTCAACATCTCACTGGCTAGGATTTGGAGTCTCCTGTTAAAAATACTGTTCTTGTGGATAACAGGAGTCAGCACTGAGGAGTGGGAGTTGATGCTGTGGGGGGGGTAAAGGCAGGAAGGTGGTGGCTGTGTTGGGGGTTTGCTTGGCGTTTTATTTCTCCTCTCCTAAGGAGCAACACGTGTGTTACGGGAACAAGAGTGCAGGGTGGGAGAGGCATCAGAGACAAACCTGCTGGTGTCAGCTACGGGCTGTGCCAGCGCAGAAACCCAGCCATGGGGTCAGAGCCCCCTCGTCGTGTCTCATCTGGGCCAGACTGCAGCATTAGTGCCCAGCTGTCTGCAGCGGGCCGGGTGCGCTTGGTTTTCAGCAGTGTGCCGCCCTGGGCAAGGTCTGAACGCCCGTTTTCCTAATTCCCCTCAGATCCTGCAGGGACATTCAAAGAGTTAATGGCAGTGTTTGGATGCAGAACTCTGCTCATCTCGGTGGATGAAGGAATCCCAGTCCTGGCACGGCGCTCGCTGCCATATGCAGCCGCGCCAGCGATATTTTCCTTCATCATTTCTCTTCTCTGCATGTTCATTTGAGGTATTCCTGTTCCAAGCTCATGTTCTGTCCAATACACTACCCAGGCTGTAGCAGCAGTAGTTGCCTCTGCTAAATGAATGTTTGCTAATAATGCCTTTCCGTCTGGATGCTCGTCATATCTGCTAAGCGTATTTGTCATTTCTTCCATCCCATTTCCATTATAACATAAATAACAGACGGATTGGAAGCCACACTGTCCTGCAAATTGGCAGTTGCTATTTTGACCACACTGTCTTTTATTGAGATATAATAAAGTATGCTCTTTTAAGATCCTACGCCGCAACGGGTGAAGCCCAAATGACGTATCAAGCGCGTGTCAACGGCAGTGATGTGAGCGCCTCACATCTCAGTCACGGGTCTGGTTATCAAGTTGTAGCAAGGAGAGGAAGAGATGAAACAAAGTGAAAGCACGCTGCTTTTATCAATTGCTTGTATCCTGGTACTTCAGGTTAAAGCCTTCCTGAGAAAATCCATCACTTGCATGCCAGATGCAATCACCTATTTCTTTCCATGGCTGGATGCACAAACTTCAGAAGTCAAAACTTGCTGTGCCCTCAGATCTTGTGACGGATGCAAGGTACCGTTTTGATTACTTCTGCACAGCCGAGCAGGGCGCAAATCCTGAGCTGCTGAAGGGAGAGTGGTTTGAGTAAACAGCCTCGGTGCTTGTGAGCTAATCCTATTTTTAGCACTTGTGCTCTTTTGCATTCTAAGCGTATGGAATACTGCAAACGCCGTGATATGGAAAATACTGTAATCCATGTGTTTTTCTATACACCTGATTCCCAGGGTTGCACGAGGTTTTCTGTACTTGGGAGGTGCGTAGCCCCGGGGGAAGGGTGTAGTTGAGCCCCTCAAGTTTGTTTATCTGAGCTCATTTCTTCACTCTTGTGAGCAATGCTTGCAGCTCACTTGGCTTACAGACTCGTAGGGTCAGAATTGCTATCGTGCCTCCTAGTTCGTTCTTCGTGTGGATGCTACAGGTCACTCGCAATACAGGGAAACGTTGGACAGGTGTCAGGAAGAGC
>NW_010265444.1:22636-31454 GCF_000690775.1 Eurypyga helias
ATGGCAATGAAGCAAGGATGAAAGTGGGCTATGAAACTCTTGGGTCTGAGCGCTCCACTGGATATTGATCTCTGCGGGGAATGGGAAATAATGTTTCAGGTAGTTTTAATATATTATCTAAACTACAACTCTGAGAAGTACTGATCTGAGAGACCACATCCTTGTTACGCCTGCTGACTACACCCAGCTGGAGACGTATCGCAAACCCCGCACAACTGACAGATTTGTCAGAAAATCTAGTCTGTTCTGTCTAGGTTGATAAGGATGCCACTCTATGGATCGCTCAAGGAGAGGTGTCTCGCAGACAGAGAAAAGCTCATATTTCTGCTCACTGAGGTGTTGCTGACACAATTTAGCATGCGGTATCCAGCTCATTTAGAATTCAGTGCCGACTTCATCCGCATCATAAAGTGAATCCTGTTTTACAATTCCCTTGAACATTCTCTAAATGATGGCATCTGAAAACAAGCAGCACAGTTTATAGGCTGGAATTGTGCTTCTGAAATTAATTCTTAACAGTATAATCCAGGATATCAGTCAGACACGTACGAATACAGGGTCTGCAGTGATTGGAAATTGGAAATGAATCTCTTTAGAGCCAAGACCCAGGTGTCTGTGCAGCTCCTCTCTGACCTACCTCATTTCTGAGCTCCCAAGACTGTAGGATACAGGATGGATGTGAAAACATGCAAACATAAACAAAATGGAAGGGAAGCTTGGCTCTGGAAAAAATAATGGGAATTGAGTCATGGTTTAGGGGTGTGTGTGTTGTCCAAGGGATTATCTACTTGGAAAAAATCAAAGCTTTTTTTAGGAATAAATATCTTAAAATGCAACCTAGATTTATACTGGAATTCCTGGTTTAAAGCAAAAAAACCAAACCAATAATTACGGGGGAACAGGAAATTGGGGTAGGTTCTTCCATAGCTCAGAGAACCTCTGTCTGTTGGGTGATAGAAACTTTACCTGGGGTTTTATTTATAATTTTATTTTTCCCCTCCACAGGGGATTTTGTAACACTTCAGACCACTCTGATGCAGAATGGGGAAAGTGGTGCGTTATTTCCAAAACGTGTACAGCACAGGAGCACTTATTCTGCCCGGTTGTTCCCAGGGGAGTTGTATCATGGATCACCTTGTGGACACACGCTTAATCTGACTGTTTCTTAGGGGGTTTTCTTTATCAATTCTTTGACTCTTACTGGGAATTTAAATTGCTCTGGCCATGTGGAAGTCTGAATTCAGCTTGGGTGCCTGACTTGCTCTCGTAGTCCTATTCTGTGCCTAATTATCTTGGACCTGATGCTGCCGCTTCCTTGGCATGTGATCTTGGCTTGAGAAGCAGGTGCATGCACGTGGAGATCTATGCCATGTCCCATTTGTAAGTCAGTTTGGAACTTCCCAGACTGTGTCACACTGAAACCCCCTTTGTCTCTGAATTATTACAATCTCAGTCACAAGAACACCAGCGGTTGGCCAATGATCGCTCATCTGCAGTTCAATAAATGATAGATATCCGCAAGTTAACGTTGGGCCTCTGAAACAGGTAGGTGTTGATGAGCACAATAATGCAGTCTTCATAAATTATTTGCTGGCACTTTCAGCTCTGCTATGGAACAGCTGAGGAGGGATGTGAAAAGCAGTCTTCATACAGAGATAAAGTGAAACACTTTCATGGTAATAGTTTGTTTTAAAATTAGTTTTACATCTCATCTATTATGGAATGTGAAGGTACGTTTCTAGCTACCTGTGAGATCCAGGCAGGCAGGCGTGAGCCACAACAAAGACCTGCTTTCCATAATTTTCAATCAGAGGGTGCGAGCTTCTTATTTTCTGCTTTCAAGACTGCCAGTGTGCCAGATCCCTGACAGAGCAGCCGCGGCTGCACGGCACGTCAGCGCTCCGCAGAGGTAGACCGGAGTCGTCTGGGGAGACTTCTCCCTCTGCTTACCATGCTAAAACAGCATCAAATATTTACCTGTGCTCTACTGGTAGGGATCCTGGCAAGAAAAATGCAGAATAACTGGGTCTTTGTAGTGAGAGTCCTTCTCCTGTAAACAGCACCTGATTGTAAGGTTTGTAAGAAGGTGGAGCCATAATTAAAATACTGGGAGTTCAGTTGGACTACAGTAAGAGCGTGAATTTGTGACAGATATATTGATTATTTTGGTCACTTATTTCTTCATGTCATGGACAACTAGCAGGTAGATTGCCCTTTCTTAGGCAGTATAATGGATGGCATGTCTTCTTGAGATTGTTTGCATCCTTTCCAAGGTGCCTGGTGTCACAGTAGCACCTGCAGAGTGACTTTGGAGGCTCTTCCCGTGCCATCTTCGGTGAGGGGCTCTCCAGCCTTTGGGGTAGAGTGCGCTGCACATGCCTCTCTCCTCACGGCAGTGGCTAGCACTGTAAAAAGGTCTGAATGTCCGACCAGCAAACCTGCACTGAGCACTTGTTGTACAGCTGTACTGGCAAGACTTTGCCCAGCAAGCCTCTCTGGGCTTGTAGAGGATGGCTGCACTGAGCACAAAGCAGAGCTTTGCTGGTGTGTCCGTGTTAAGCAAGGAGGGCTTCTGCAGGATACTGTTTTCTGTGTCCATAAGGTGGCCTTTGCCTGGCACAGGGAGAACCAAAAACTGACATCCCAGGCAGCTCTGCCCTTGGCTACTGTTTGTGGCTCTGCAGTACAGCCCTGAGCCCGATAACCTGGTGTGAACGGTCTGGGGCCCTGAAGCCACACTGGCAAGAACCCTGCCCTAAACAGAGGCCAGTAAACCTTCTTGCTGCTCCGTGCCTCTCCAGGGGTCTGTCTCATCGCTGGCTCTGGACCTTTCTCTAATGCTCTCTGGTTCTCTTTGTGCAAGATGATCCCTTTGATGGAGCAGGGGAGGAGCCCATGGGGGCTGATCCCCACGGAGCAGCACAGACCAGCTCGCAGAGCTGGGAAAACCATTTAGGAAGTATCAAAGGCAAAATGATGTCACTTAGTCTTCTGTGACCAATGGATTACATGCTATTATTCCAAAATTATATCTAGATTTTCATCTACTTTCTTTGAAAACAAATGGAACTCAAAAAAAAGCAGCCCTTGAATAGTTCTGAAGAGAAAAGTGTTGCTTGTTAATGCAACTTATTCCTGATTGTGGGTTTGTTCTGTCCCGAGGGACTTGGGAAGATTGTGGTGAAAAGTCAGGAGACTGAGTCAATGCTTTTAAAACCTTAGCACTTAAAGGATACCTTGAAAAATAATAAATTATGTGATTATCTTTTATACCATACAGATAATTTTGATACAAGCCTGAAAATACACTAAATGCTGAAAATTCAGGGGAGTAAGAAAATCTCATTACTGTTTGTATGTGGTGCTTCCAATAAAAGTACCCTGATGGGTGACAGACCAGGCCACCTCAGTTATGTCACTGTGCCACACCAGCACCATGACTTCAGTGAGTAATTGGAGCATTACTGAGGTCAGTATTTAGTACGGGCAATAAAAGTGAAGCAGTGACCAAGGGAACTCAGTAATTGTATTTCACCTTCTTGGGTCATTCAGAGGAACCCAAAGTGTATGGTACATGGATATAAAATACACCTTAAAGGTCTTAACTGAGCTCCCCAGTGTCTCTGTTCCTTTGTGCTCGACAGAGAAGCAGCCTAACCTTGCATTTACAGCAGCACATGAGGGACCGCCCTGAGACTGTTTTGTCAAACGCTGGCAAAGCGCTGTCACTGCCCTGAGTGACTTACAGAGTGAAAAGATGGAGGAAGCCTGGGAAGGAACCAAAGGCCGAGGGACTCGAGTGTTCAGCAGCAGAGCTGGGAAGGGGCCTCTCATCTGCTGTCTCATGGCTAGGACCCTTCCTGGGAGATGTAGGACAGGCTGCTCAAACATCAACAGAGCTGTTTGGGCTGGGAATTCACAGCCATGTTGCTGCCGATGATTATTCATGGATTTTTTTCCCAAGAGGATGCATATTCAAGTCCTTGTACGTTACCATTTTCTCTGCCTTTGACAGGAACTCAGTCCCTCACTTGATCCTGTGGATTCCCTCTTTCTTGTTTGCTGCCGTGGTGCATTACCAGCAAAACCGGCTTATTTTTCGTGAAGGCTCAGTGCTTTTGCATGATTTGTTTGCAATCCACCTAAACCTTTCTGTTTGCCAAATACCCTGTGCTCTTAATCCAAGCCGGAGCTGAGCATCCAAACGTGGGTTTTAGGCAAAGTCTCTCTAATGCCAGCCAGCAGGACTGTCCTGAAGGGATGAGCCGGCATCGGCACACGCCTTGGATTCGTGTCTCTGCGTGGGGGTTGCTGATGAGGGGAGCAGGCAAGCTTGAATCTTGGGTGATTTAAGGACAAAAAAACCAACTTCACTCCACTTTCATTCTCCCATCTCTGCAGAAGAACTCCAGCAGCATTTTCTTCACAGCTTCGAAACGCTGGAATACTTCTGACTTCTGTCTTGATCCCCAGCACTGAAATACACTGACAGAACACTGGCTTTGTTGCAGTTCTACCCCAATTTTGGAAAAACAAATACTTTGGCTACCTCTTGGGAAAAACAAACAAAACAAAAAAAAAAAAAAACAAACACCAAACCCAACAAACAACCCACCCAAACCCTGAGTTTTTAGAAATACAAACCAAGGGAGTATTCTCTGGTTTCAGGGCAGGAGTTGCTGATGATTATTGCTTACTCTTACAAGTGCCATTATCAGCATTGAGCACTAAGGCCTTTGAGTTCAATTCAATTTTTTTCCTGAAATACCCTTTTTTCTCCATGCTAGCCCTTCCTGAGACCTTCAGACTTTTCTCCAGCGTAAAACTTTCACTACTGTACTTCTTTGCTGGGAGGTCTGACACCTTCTACCCGGCCTATCGACATCTCTGCAGTGCCCGCTCCTGGAAACAAATACTGCTTGTCTGAGCCTATATAGGGTGGCTGAATATTCCCTTTAAAGCAACAAAGGATTTATCCTTCTTCCTAGTGCTTAGCACTATAGGACCTGTTGTGGCTGATTAATGAAATAGCTACTGGGCGTGATGATATAAATGGAGATGACGAGCAGATAACAGCAGTCCAGGTAACATCACCGGCCATTCTTAATTCTTAAGCTGCCCTCGTTTGTTCCTGTTGGGGGTACAGTTTGACTCTAAGTGTTACAAGTTGAAGAAATGAAGGAAGAATCAATTGTTCTAGCATGAAAAAAAGTAACCTGGTACATATTTGGAACACCTCATGTCTCATTGCTTAAACTAGTTATCCTGGATAATGTGGTCAGAGCCCCTTCAGACAAGCATCCCATAGGTAAACAACCAGTGTCTAATACAATGATCAAAGTGCCTTAGTTAATTTGGCTTTCATAGTCAATTTTCCAGTAGACACGCAGTAGCGTGTCCCCCTCCTGCGCTCCTGTGGCGCAGCGGAAAGCACACGGGGTGCATGAACACGCGAGCGGCGCAGCAGGCGGAGCTCGGGAGGAGGTGTCTTTAGGAGGGATTTCGGAGTGCAAACAGTGGATCCTGTAACTTTTACCAAGGTAAATGGACAATTCTTGCCAATGCTCGTGTGTCGCATTGTCTGACGACTTCAAACCCTTTGGGAACAGCAGTGCATATTGCTTTGTATGTTTACATATACATACACTCAATCTTAAAAATAAAATCTAGTTTCCTTTCTATAAAGGTAGATGCGTGTGCAGTTTTTTCCCTCCTTCCCTGTCACAGTCATTATGCATCTTATGATTTCTTTGCTTTACAGAATCCTTTAAAATGACACATTTTATCAATTCTCTGGGTAGTATTGATGTTTTGCCCTTTTAAACATGTCATTTGATTTTCTGATGTTTCTCTCTTC
Source organism: Eurypyga helias (assembly GCF_000690775.1). Classification (NCBI taxonomy): domain Eukaryota; kingdom Metazoa; phylum Chordata; class Aves; order Eurypygiformes; family Eurypygidae; genus Eurypyga; species Eurypyga helias. Next base: position 28,494 of record NW_010265444.1, read on the forward strand.
CTCTCCATCTGTTTCCTTGTAATGCTTTCATTTGGTGGCAATTTCCCATTGGGTCCCCAAAGGTTTATTCCAGGAGTTGCCTTGAGCTTATTTTTTTTTCCTGGTGTTTTGAAATGTTTGACATGCGACCGAATTCTTCCGTTGTGCGAGTGGTGCAGGCGCCGGTCCTGTTCTCGCTGCAATCTTATTTAAGTATTTCATCATGCAGAGCACATTTTCTTGCCTTCAGGATCCCTGTGGATTCAATCAGAGAACAATTTTTAAAAGCAAATGAGGAGAAAAACCCATGGTGATATTTTAGATTGTGGACATGGTTTGTGTGGTTTTGGAGATGTTCCCCAAGAAAATGGAATCCTAGGATATCAGAAAACAGTACGGATGCCCGTGCTTCCCCATTGTGGTGGCTGTGTTCATGCCACCCTGATGCCAGGCTGGTGTTTACATCTCGTAGACGGGAACATCTGGGTCGTGTAAGTGCCGACCAGCTTTGCTCAGATAATGAGTGAACTGCGGAGATCCGTGTTGTGCGGAGTCGGGTATGAACACAGACCTGTGCTCGTACGGTAATGGCTTGGGGGAAGGGATGCTTCGCATCCAGCTAGTCCAAGCCTTTCTATAAATCGGTGTTTACAGAAGCCCAAAAGCACCTCCCTGGCACCAAAACCGCCCAGGTATAGAAGGGATTTGCAGTTGTGGTCGTACACAATTACTTTTCATTAACTCTGGGATGTGAAAGAGTATTCCACAGGTGCACCATACGTAGTCTCTTTGCTGCCGCGCTGCTCAGGATAACGCTTTCCAGAAAACGTTATTCATGGCCATATTTGAAAAGATCTGACAGGTGTTTTCCTTTAACCTTTCAGGCAGATTTCTGAAAATATTTTCAAAGTTTTTCAGAAATTGTAGTGTTTTCATTAGGGAAACACTGGTATGAAGCAGAAATTTGAAGGGGGTCAGGTGGAGGAAGCTTCTTCCATAGAAGCATCCGAGTGTTTGGACAGTTCTGGACCAATTCTGAATTGGAGAGGTGACACAGCTTCTCCTGAAGTTTGAAATGAGCTGTTGTAAGTCAGAAAGGCTTATCTTAGACACGAAGAATTTAGCTTCTTTAGTTTCTTCTGGTTTAAATGTGCCTAGACACTGGCACAAGTTGCCCAGAGGAGCTGTGGATGCCCCATCCCTGGAAATGTCCAAGGCCAGGCTGGATGAGGCTTGGAGCAACCTGGTCTAGTGGAAGGTGTCCCTGCCCATGGCAGGGGGTGGGACTGGGTGGGCTGTAAGGTCTCTTCCCACTCAAACCATTCCATGATTCTGTTTGGTGAATCCAGACAAAGTTGATTTTTCATTTTAATTCCCTTATCTTTGTGGCTGGCACAAGTTTCAGCCAAAGACCACAAACTTGCTCTCTTGCAAAGGAAACTTCTTTTTCTGAAATAAATGGAAAATGCCTCCATGTGTGAAAAAAGATCAGCATTTGGGTTCATCATGCCCATTATATACCAGTGAGTGTAATAGGTTTGAGCAGAATTTTATTCTTGGACTTGTGAATGTAGATTCCAACTGTTTGCTACTAAATAGCTCATTTGGAAATAAATTCATCATTATGTTCAGAGTAGCTGAGTATGAAAGCTGTGTGTGGATGAGAGATTTTCCAGCATATCAGCTTAGGCTGTTTAAGCCATTTTTCTGTAGTTTTTCTTGCAGTGTGAGAAGATATTTGGGTAAGTCCAATGTAACCTCCGTACCATCTCAGACAATCTTTCCAAGTCTCTACCTATCAAGAATGACTTAAGGGACAAGTGATGTTCAGCTGCATTAACATAGCAGATGGAGTATTATTCCAGCCTGGATGGCAGGAGAACATAGTTTACCTCCAGACTCAGCAGATGTCAATTTATATTAACGAGCAACAGCAACAGACAATATATTTTATTTTCCTTGTAACCTGTCTTCATTACAAAACATCTGCATGCATTATATCCTATTCCAGATGTTTAAAATTAATGCTGCAGCAAACAGCTCACATTTTGCCTTTCACTGATAATTTTTTTGGCAGCATAAAAATTAGGTCTGATAAAAATGAAAAAGCTTGTGATGGTTTTTGCTGTATTTGGGTGCAAGTCTATTACGCTATCAATTTCAGTACCACGGTGTGCTAAAAGGAGCTATAAGACAAGACGGCTTGTCACATATTTATGAGCTTATGAACCTCTTGCTGTCCCTTTTGTTATCCCTTCCCTTGGCAGCGCGGTGAGACTCTGAACCTTGAATTAATGCAGGATCTACTTTCTAGTTCGTACGTCCCGGGTACTTGGCAGTTTGTAAATGTCACTATTGGAAACGGGGAAAAGAAGTTGTATAGTTGTAAGCCATCGAGTCTGTCATTGTCACAGGCTTCCTAGGAAATGTATTGAACAGTAATGAGTCGCAGATAAAGGACATTAAGATTAAAGGAACTTATATTTTTCTTTATCTCACAACAATCTACAGATAAATTTCCTACGGATGCGACGCTAAATCATTTGTAGACAAACTGTAAATCCTAAAGCTAGCGAGCTGCCGGCTGGCCTGAAAATAGCCTTTCACGTGAATGTGCAGGGCCTGAATAATGGCTGATAAATTAGTCAAAGAATAATTACAGCAATTGATCTTGAGATGTTTTGTGGCGTCTTTCGGTTTTCGTTCTTGAAGGCTCTGTCTGTGGCGCAGTGTCTTATTGAACCTGCTGACTGCAAAGCTGATTACTGGTCAGTGCTCAAAATGAGCAGTTCACTTAATGACGGAGGGCATCAGCAGAAATGAGCGAACAGGCATGTTTGTTCACATGTATGTGTTAATGCACACCCATGCATGTGCATCTGTGTTCCTGTGTGGTTGTAGGTGTATAAGGCCACATCTCACATAGCCTGAAACGGCACAAAACTGCCATTGGTAAATGGTACCCAGCTGCTCGGGTGATTG
>NW_010265444.1:31468-46678 GCF_000690775.1 Eurypyga helias
CTCTAAATGAGCTTTTCTCCCCCTCGGGGAGGAGATGCAGGCCTTCTCCCAGGGGCAGGCTGGCAGAGCATTCTTGTGTAGGCCAGGAAAAGATATATATCTTAGTTTAATTTAGTGTGACTTGATTGTTGACTCAATTGCCGGTCAGCAGCATACCCAGAAAAGTCATATAAATCTTTTTTCTCTGCCATGTGGGGGAGAAAACAGATGGACACTAGAGTATATTAATGTTCATTCTCCTTGGAAATCAATAGGAATCTATATCTTATAAATGGGTATACTAAACACAAGAGAAAATTCATGAAGCAGAGATAGAAAGAGGGAGAGAATGAAAAGCCAGCTAATTCCTTTCAAACAACTGATGATTATCAGCATCCTTGAGACGTATGTCCATTGAAGGCCCGATACAGCAGAAGGCAGCTCTTCTGCATTTATTTTCACCAGGACTGATTGCATTAGCTATGCAGAGACATCAGGCCTCATCCTGTTATTTCTGGAGCACCCTGAGCTCTAAAAGACGTTTATCACCTCTAGGTACAAAGCTTCTGTTCCTTACTAATAGCAATGGGGATCTTCACCGGCTTCGGGAAGAACTGGATCAGGTCTGTGATGTTAAGCGATTAAATGTAGCGGAAATAGGTACACAGAAAAGCAGCATGGGGTAGAAAAAAGACACTTCAGAAGAGGACAGGGAGGATCTTTTCCTGGTAATTTTGATGGGAATGAAATTTAGTGGGAATACGATTTGGAAGGTGCAAGCGAATTTTAGGGCTGAAGTAAAGCTCACGGGGAAGAGGAAAAAATGTAGAGATTTATGGAAGACAAAGGAGGATGATGGATAAAGAAGAGGAATAAAGGGTGAAGGGGAGGGAAAAACTTAAAATAAAAGTCAAATTGGGAGAAATCAAGCACGGAAGTGGAAACCTTCAGAGATTATGTTACAGAAGTAGCTGTTGCCCTGCTTGGAGTAAGGGATCTGTTTTACTTAATGAAACCAAAACATGCTTCTCTACCTTCCTGAAGGGTTTTGCCTCCCTTCTGCTGTTGCAGCCTTTCCACCCTCTGAGCCTCATCTTCTTCCTCCTTTCCCCAAGACACACACTCAGCCAAATCTCTCCCTCCATCACTCATGCCCCTCTCATCTCTTGGGGGGATTAAAAAAAAAGAGAAGAATTGTTTTGCATAAACCCAGCTCAATTTCCATAAAAAATAGAATTAGAGAACGCTAGAAATGAGAAATATTAGCCTATTACACCACATGCTTCATCAACACCCCAGCCTTGCAAAACGACAGCAAGCATCAGTAATTGCCAAAACAGCAGCTTTATTTATAGATGTGGGGGAGAGAAATGCACTACAGATTTCAGTTATGGATAAACTATCCAGCTTAGAGAGAGCTACTGTCCTTCGTTTTCAGTGGCAGAAACTCCACAGATGTTCGTGGTCTTGGTGAGGCGCCCGAGATCGGTAGAAAACAACGCACCGATGTTGCAGGCAGATCCCGTCTTCGTGGTGCGCGTCTGTTGGAGGGACGCCAGGTCCTTGGGGATGGGCAGGTAGAGTCCAAAGGAGCAGAATCCAGCCCCCGCTGGCTTTTCTTATGGGTGTGTTTGGTATTTCATGATTCAGATCACTGTGTTCTATGCTGCTTCTCCTACAAAACCTGAGAAATCTTCCATGTACCATGGAAAAGGTGGTTCTGGACCAGGTGGACGGACCCTGCTTGTTTCCTGGTGTGGATGTGTGACCCAGGTCATTGTAATGACTCTACTTTAATTACATGCTATGATTTCCGTGAGGGAAATCTGCCTCAGGCCTGAGCTGACTTGGATTAGGACTTTAAGGGCTGAAAGAATCGTGTTAGGAGCGCACAGTTCTGTTCGGCAGTCTTGGGCAGACAGTCTTTTTCACCAGCTTTCTCCACTTACTGGTTCTCACAATTCAGCTCCATGAAATAAGACTAGGATCAAAATCCGCTCAGTAAAACAGTCACTTTAAAGCAAAGCGTCAGGGTCTCTCTATGGGCTTGTTGAGACTCCGACAAGTTGCAGACCAAGAACCTGTGCTCCGGATTTCGAAGTTGTTTGTATACAACTCGGTGCTCGCCACCCCGTAGTTCAGCCTTGCCTGGGCAGCCCTGGCTGGCGAAGTCAAAGGGGTGGGTGTGAATGCGCTGTCGGGACAGAACCTGGCTGATCTGAATTAACCCCCCGCCTTCAGAGCGAGTCGCTGCTCTCTGTACCTGGGGAGTGACCCCACGGGCAGCGCCGTGGGTGCAGTGGGGACAGTCAGCGGGTTGCAGAGGAGGTGACTTGGGGACCCTCAGTCTGCTGCATGCAGTGGGAGGTTTGGAGACCCAAAAGTGGATCTGGCTGATTTCTGTCAGCCTGTTTTAAAGGCAGGAGCAGCAACTCCTCCAACCTTCCAGCTGGTTTTGTGTCTGGCAAGAGCCGCTGCCTCTAAGAAATACTGTAAATCCACAACTGACACAGTGATGTGAGGCTGGGTTTGACCTTCTCAACAGTTACTGGGCTATGGGTGTGTTTTACCACCACAATACAAATTATTTTGTTTACAGCATGATAGGAACATTAGTTAAGCTACATTCTGCAGTGCGTTTGCAATACTTGAGCTGTGGAGTGCTGAAACAATCCATTACCACATGTATGATAATGGATGGGTTTAATCAGGGAGTGAAAGTATTTATTTTACGTTTTTCCTAGTATAGCCTATTAGTAATCCTGTTTAATTAGAAAGGCCAGGGTGGTCACAGATATGTGAGAAATCCAAGGTCCTCTCCCGCCTCTGCCCCAGATTTGGAAAGTTTGCCAAGACAAATGATCCTGTTCTCTCCGTGCATCAGTTTATTCATCTGTATAATGGCAGTATTAAATCCGCCAGAGAGGACAATGACAAAGATTAATAAGGCAGAATTCCTGCCTGCACCATGAAGGTGATGGAAGGAAGAAGTTGCTAATCCTTCGTGGAAATACCGGGCGGTGATGCAGAGTGTGCGTCCCCGGTGCTACAAGACGCACAGTGTAATGTAGTTGTGCACCCAACTTGCCAAAGGGGCGGAGCACAAGGGAGCCCAGTGCTGAGCTGCGGCTGGAGCACGGCAAAGTTCCGAAACCTTGGTCTTCGTTAGAGGGTCTCATTGATGGAAACTGATAAAGAGATGCCATTTAAATCTCCTCTTAAAGTGATCCGAGTCTTTAATCATTATCCTGAAAGCACAGTGCAGCTCCAGACACACACCAGCCTCATAGAAAGACTTGTCAAGACTGAAACGGTAATTCACAAATTCACTAAAATTCCCCGCTCCACTGAGCGATGTGACAGCTCTGCTGACCGCAGTAACATTTCTATTCAAACTGGCTTTGGTGCTGGAGCTATAAATATCCCTGCAATATTTCCTGCTTCAGAACATAAAGACAGCTTTACAGTGCTGATAAAATAGAAATTACTTTCTCTCTGAGGTCTAGCTGGAATTTTAATGTCTGTTTCGCAATAAAGCAGCTCCTACACAATTCGATTTGAGGGAAAGAAAACAAACGGTCTAATTTAGTTACAGTAATGACTCCTCTTGTGGTGTAGGCCACAGCCAAATCTTGGGTTGCAGGGCCGTTAAAGTTTGTAGTGGTGAGCACAGTGATGATTTTTTTATAGTAATATGATTTTTTTTTTTTTTAGCCTTTAAATATATATATGGCACTGCTTAATTACAGGTATGGAAAAACAAGGACCCAGAAAGTAAAAGGTCATTAAAGTTTACAACCTCTAATAGTGTTTCTGTAAAAATTACTTGTCACAGCTGTAAAGCTGGTGACCAAAGATGACACGGATTTAAAAGGGTTCTTCAACTGAAAAGAAAAATTTCAACTACTGGGCTCATCAGTGTTGCCTTTAATTATTCCCTAAATGTCACCCTGGCTCTTGTTAGCTCCTTCAAAGGAAAGGGGGGGAGGGAAGCTCATTTTCTAGAGTTCCCCTTTGCATTTGTAGGTTGAAATCATGGGGGTGAGACCTAGAAGGATTAAAAGACTAAAGAGTGAGATTTGATGGCCTGGCACGTACAGATGTTGCAGGGTGAGATACAAAGAACACTGAGCCCTGGGACTTGGCAGCGGGGTGGGGGTCGCTGGTTCCCAAGACTGCTCCGTGTGTGTATGGAAGGACTTGGTTCTTCTGGAAAAGTCTCTGTGCAGCGTTGATGAAGACTCGTTACCCGTTAACGTGGCAAACAGCCGTGCGGTCTGCTGTGGGCATCACTGGGTGAACTGGGCGGTTCAGTGAAGTTTGGTTGCTAAGTCCTGGGGGAGTTATGGGAAGCTCTGTCGCCTTTAAGGAGAACCTAAATGTAATTGTTGACGTTTGGAGTAACTGTCACGCAGAGGATTTTTGCGCTCCTGTAATTTACCTACCGAATCTGTCATGCTCAGAGCTGTCACTGGCGTCAGCAAAGCAGCTGATACAGCAGAGTTTACACACACAAACAGGCAGCGTGGCTGCTGTGGGGAGTGCCGCCCGCTCATGGCCGCAGCACACGGGGGGGCCTGGGCTGAGGCTTTCCAGTCCCATTTTTGACCTGCCCGAGGCTTGCATTAGTGCAGTTCTATGACTTGCTGCGGATGTGCACTGGTGCAAGTGGAGGAGATGCCTTGCCAGCCCGCTGCTGGTCGGTACAACCGGCCTGTCGACAGCCTCTGTGATGGTCACTTTGAGCTGTGGGGTGTGAGGGTTGAGTTCGGGCTGTTCTGTGTAGGCTGGGCAAGTCAACCAACATATTTGTGTGAGGGAATATGGGTATACTGCGGTGTCTAGTAAGGCCCAGCTAAGCATTCAGATGCTGCTGAGTTTTTTGAACTGAAAGAAATGGAAATTTCTTCCCCAAAACTGGAGCTTCAGCCTCTCCCTGACTTTCTTATGTCTGTAAATTCAAAATCTGAGTAAATAAAAGTAGGTAAAGAGCTCATTCCTCCTTATCTACCTAGTGAGGAGTCAGTTGAGTTGGTCTTCAATTGGCCAAACAAAAGATGGTGGGAGGGGACTTGTGAGAAGACAAGCTTTTGGGGAAAGAAGCCAGCTTTAGGTCTGTTACAAAGACGGTGTTTACGCAAAGAAAAATGATGCTGAACACTGTCCGTGCGGTGGGAACCTGTGTGTACCAAGCCAGTCATCCCTGCTTGGGCAGCTAATTAAGTGTAAGCTCACTGTGAAGGTTAATGACAAAAACGCCCCGACTGCCCACACAACAGTAAATGTTTTGGAGACGAATGGCTTGAAGCACACAGCTTTCCCCGTGGCTGTGGGATTGGCAGGGCCGGCAGAGAGCTGGGGCGCTCGTGCTCTCAGTGGCACCCCTGGGTCTGATGGGCTGAGCTGCAAGGCCGAGGGTGCGTGAGTCTGGAGGTAAAACAGAGCCCGTTGCACGGGTGCCTTTCCCACCGCCCCTTGCCATGCCTGGGCTGCGTACGTCGAGCTCTCTGCGCTTTTCACCTGCCTGGAACGTAACTGGATGCTTTTACTGCAGGATCCGTCCTGCCAAGCGTTCTCCCTGCCTGCCACGCGGAGGTGGCCCCGGCTTTGGGATAAACCAGGGTTAGTTCCTCTGAGATAAGGAAAGATGCGAAGTGGTTGCAGGTAAGATGAAAATTTGGATGAATTGGAGGAGGTCGGGCTGTGTGTCGAAGACACAAACTACACTGAGAAGAGTGTTTCTCCTTCCCTTCTCTGCCGGGTTGGTTTGTTTACTGTTTAGACTGCAAGCTCTTTGCCTGCCTGTGAAACGCCTAGCACACTTCCAGGGCTGTATAAATAATAGCTATTTAGAATCTTTCAAAAGATACATTCTTTTCCTAAGTGTAAGCGAAAGTTAATGGAAGAGTCAATGTTTTTATTTCAGTGACAAAACAGCAGTAGAGCAGCTGTGTGGGACTCCAGTGAAATGCATTGCGAGTGGTAGACGGTTTCTTTTAAAGAATTAGAACCTACAGTGCTGCAATGAATGCTGATTTATAGATATTTGAAAAATAAATCCCTGTGTAGTTTTCTTCAAAAAGGAACGTGTAATGATGGCTTCCACTGCTTTAGAATAATATTACATCAGGCAATCTCTACAGAATTGTATTTCTCGTGTTAAAAGTCAGAGTATTGTGTAGCAGGGAAAAGTAAAAGGACTTTGTAAAAACATGTTGAACAGACTTCTGTTATGGAAGAGCCTTTACTGCAACCCAACACGTAACTGGTTGGGGAAAGAACAATATAAATCATGCACAGTTCCATGCAGAAGGCTTTCTGTGTGTAAGTGGACTTGCTGATTGGTGTGACTTATAGACGTCATGTAGGTAGTTGGGCTTTGCTCTGGGGTGCTTTATGCAACCTGAACAAACAGTCAAGTCTTGAAAGAAGCATTTTTATGTTGAATTATCAGGAAAAATCTGGCATAGATGCTACTTCATAGGGAAAAAAGCTTCTATTCTAGAGGATAATTGAGATTAACAGCTTCCTTTGGAGTAGGAACCTGCTTTGGCTGTTGTGGGCCCCTTCCTAGCGTCCCATGAATGTTAACTAACACTAATCAGAGATCTGTAAGTAGATTTAAAGTTTACTAAACAGGCACCTGAACCTCCACTGGAAGAAGTTATAAAGCTGTAGATCAAAAAGGTTGCTAGTAAGGCTTTGCTTTTTCACTGTCAGCCCAACGTAATGGCAGAGTGTGACCCTATCCTGCTAAATCTGAACATGCCCAAATGTCATAGTCAGCCTTACAAAGGCAGGATGAATACAGCGTACCTGTCTTTAAAATCTGTCCTGGTCACGTCTTGGCAAACAGCTGCATTGCTCTGAAGCTGGACTTCCTTGCAAGTTAAGGGCACTGTAGAGTACCCAAGAGCAGGACTGAATCTGGGTTTTTCTGCCTCTTCTGCTTAATATGGATGTTCAAGGCTATCCAACCAAAATTGCATTTAGATTACATTACATTATACAGTAAGTGGCAAATCATCGCTGCTTCCTTTGACATTCAGTGTAATAACATTAACCATGATGAATTTCCTTTTACTATTCATGTGGCCTCCATACATTATTTCAGCTGAATTCCATTGTAATGTAGCATTAATTAACGTCTGCTGCTTATCGCATGTTACCCATTTCTACCTTCCATCCCACTCTCTAATTCTTGAACAATGGCACATAGGAATGTTGTGAAGACTCTCGCCGATGCCAGGCGATCTTCAGAGGATACACGGAGTTAAACTGCGTTTCTCATGCCAGTTGACCCCCCAGATTTCTCATACAAACAGCTCTTTCTTTCCAAGTTAGCAATAAAACTGTTTGCTAGAGGCGCTGAGGCCGTTTTCAGGAGCAGCCACAAGCGGGAGGGTGACTCTGTGCAGATGGTACAGTGAGTTTCCGTATTAATTCCCTCTCCGTAACCTTCCAGGTTCAACTTCATCATTGTGCCCCCCTCTGAGCTGCTGGGCTATGGCGTGAGGCTGAAAAGCTGCCAAGCACCCTGTTCTGGCTGAAATAAACCCCAAAGGCCAGCGCAAACACTGTCCCAGGCTCAGTTTTCAGCTGAGTAAACCCACACAGAAGTGCTGTATGGGGAGCAGAGGAGCTGGCGTCAGGCTCTACAGGGAACAGGGAAATCTCCCTGCCTGGTCGACTCGGAGGCGACCGCCAAAACACAAATGATAAACCTCTTCCTGCAGTTTAAAGCAGTGACAATCAAAGTGTAGATGACTGAAGTTCTTTCTACCTCTAGTGTCTCCAAGAAGCTCTTGTAATGAGTTGGATTCAGCCTATTTTACTGTATTTAATCCTTGGTCCCCTGACTTGTCCCACCACAGTGTCACCTCCCGACAGGGACATGGGCTCTGTCGCAGTGTCTGTGTTCCGCTCTGGGAACCCCAAGTCTGGTCTTGGTATTCGTCATGTCATCCAGCCTTGAAGGACCTCTACAGTCATTCCAGAGCGGTTTACGGTGGCAGCTGCTCTCCAGAAAAGCAAGCTGCTTGATCCCAGTGACTGATCCCTGCAAGGCTTGCAGCCGTGACACAGGAGGGGAGGGTTTTCTGTCCCGAGAAACAAACAGCGGGTTCCTTCCAGCAACCAGCGCGCAAGACTTAAACCATGCAAATGGTTCTAATAAGCATAATTTAAACCCGTGCTTTTCTTTTTATGGCAGTTTCATATTCGGTGTTTTATATTCCAATTTTCCACCTTTTAGTCTTGCTCCTTTCTTTTTTTGCTGCAAAGCCCTGTCTCAAATGGGAGGGCAATTACTAGGCAAGCATGTAGTTCTTTAATTGAAACACTTATAGGTGTACACTTAAAAACTGTAAAGACTTTTATGGAATAGCAATGCCTTAATAGGCACTTGTGTATGTACATTGTAATCTAATTCTCTACTTTCAGCATTGCTGGGGGAAGCTGTTAATTTATGGTTACACTGAGCAATAAAGCAATAATAGTAATCTAAAGGTGCAATATCCCTTGTTTAGGGGGCATTTATGGTTATGTATTAAAACTATAAATACATCAAGATGCTGCAGAACTGATCTATATAAAATGAAAGATAAGATCTCTCTCCCTCAAAATGTGCTTTTTTCCCAGCAGAAAAGCAGGCACATGCTTATGGATAATACCAAATCCCATTGCTCAGCATGAATGGCCGGCAGAGGCTACGCCTGGGGCCTGATGGGAATTTAACTGACCACCTCCCTTCTCCCCCAGTGATATTTGTTAGCATATGTGCAAGGCAGGAAAGCAAGAGGTAATCGTACGCTGATAATTAGCCTAATTCATATGTGTTGGTAGCTACCTAAACGTGCCCCCAGAACCGGAACACCTCTCTCACAGTCATGATCGTTAACTCATTGCCTTCTGCAACGATTCCTGTGTCACTCATGTCTGAAGCCTAAACCTGGTCTGCATTTCTTCCTGCACTGCTGCTCTTGTTTCCTCGGGACTGAAAAAGTTTCCTTATCCCATTGAAATCCATGTGAACTGGGCATCTTCCTCCCTTGTTGTTCTCGGGGTGTCCCTGCCCCAGTATTTGGGTATCAAGCGGTTTATGGACACTGGCTGTAGAGAGCTTTTCCTGTAGGGATTTACCTGCACAGGTTTTAACCCCTGCCCTTTGATTCCTTTGCTCTGAGACTGAAGCAGACCCAAAGCCAGGTGAGTGGACTACTGCAGGCTGACCTGCTCTGGGTTCGTGCTTTCCTGTGGTAGCGCTGGGAGGGGACTGAGCAGGAGCACAGAGTGCCCCAGCTCGGCATGGTCTCTGGAGCTGTCCTGTTTTGCCTTGGAAGCTGGAAACGTTTCCTAGGATATTGGGTGACAGACTTGGTAAAACACTCCTTTTTAAACAAGTCGGAATAGGAAAGGGTGACAAGAAGGGATAATTACCTTGTCTGAGCCAGGTCTCTGGGCAGGCACAGTGACATTTCAGAAATCCAAATGGCTTTGTTGTGTTATGATTGGGAAAAGAATAGAGGGCAGAGCCCCTGACATTATGGACTGCAAACAATCTCTCGGTGCAGGCAGAGTCTGTCTCCAACAGACCGACCTCCCTGCCTCCGCCGGATTGCTGCCGGTGTCCGTGCCGCTGCCGTGGCCGGCGAGCACCTTGTAATAGAGCAGGCTCTGCCTGCGGGCAGAGGAGGGGGTTGTAGTTCTTGGTTCTGCTCAGAACACCTCGACAGGCAGGTCTGCAGCGTGGTGGGCGGCCCAGTTTAAATAAACCTTTCGGGGTGCTGATACTTAGCTAAACTGCCCCAAATCCCTGCTCTGCAGAGACGAATGGAGTAGCAAGTGGGATGGATATTGCGTGGAAATGGCGTTAGACAAAACGGTGTTCTGACTTCGGGAAAGAATAGGAGAGAGGGAAGAAGTGAACAAACAAACGCTACTGGAGGATGGATGTGGTGGTTTGTTACGTGGCTAACGTGGGTTTAACCTCTTTCAGCCCACTGAAAAGAGTCTGCTAGCATTTCTCAAAGTTAACTACTCAGTTTCTTCCAGAAAGATCAGTCTTGGCTCATTCAGCAGTTGAGTTGATCAGTACTTTACAGTGTTATGTGGGGCTTTCTTTTCCAAAGCGTGTGTGAACGGAGGATGTGTGTGCTTGTTCTCCTTGCTTCTACCTGCTAGTTAAAATTTGTGAGTCAGTCTTTCAACCCCGCATGGACGTCTGATCAGCTCTATGCTCATCCAGAAGCTCTACTTGCGAGTGCAAATGCATGCATTTCACATGAATTATGATGATGGTGAGCTCACAGGTAGAGGCTGACGTGAGCAGGAAATGCAAATAGCTAAACTTACCTCCTGGAGTCTGGTAGCCACTGTCTCAGTGCTGGTTTTCATCCTTGTGCGATGGGGTTAATAACAGGTGCTTGTTTCATGTGAAAGTTGTGTGGGTAAGAGTTGATTTAATATTCAAACAGCGTTTTGAGTCCTAGAATAAAACTATTTAAGAGCAAAACTGTACTGTCAGCACTTTTTTCCCCTCCCCTGCTTCCTGGCACCAGCCTCTCTGGTGAGGCTGTAAGTTATCCCAGGAATCAAGCGCTGAAGTTGAGCTTCCAAGCTGCAGTACAAAAAAGTCCAAAGGAAATAAGCCACTTAGAAAATTATGCAGGTTTTCTATTTTTCAGTAACTTTGTAGTATGACCCCATTGTTTTCCCATTTCATGAGCTTTAATGCCTGTACCCATGGCCTGTTTCAATTCTTCCTTGGAAAGTCTGGTGACAAAGGCCCTTATGCCTCTCTCCCAGACCTTGCCTATCCCAACCCATAATTCTATCAGCAACCAGCTGCTTGGCACAAGCCCTGCCAACTCAGCATCTCTGTCTCCTCTTCCCTAGAGGAAACTATTCACCTTATCACCGAAGAGAGATGGGAGAAAACTCCATCTGTTACAGCTCAGAGCGAGAAGCTTCGTAATTGTGTGGGTACACAGGCTGCATATCGGATTTTTTTGGTTTAGGAAGCACTGTGGGAGCATTCATTCTCCTTTATTGTTGTTCTCTCCCTTGCAAGTGACTGTATTTCACCTCCTCTGGGATATAATGCAAAGATTTCTGAGTGAATTTGTGGCTTGACGATGCCAAGGAGGTGTTTAGAACCAGGAATGCATCCTGGAAAACCGGTGTGCCATTCCGTGTGTGAGCTGTGGCAGACGGACAGCTTCCTGGGCAGCTAGCTCAGTACCGACTCGAGCAGCACAGCATTTATCCGGTCTCCCTCAAAGTTAATTTCAGTGGGAGAGCTGAGGGTACAAAGCTATCCCGGAGCTTATGTGTTTTTCAAACTAAGATCTGCTGAATAATGGATGTGAAAATAAGTGAGTTGGTGGGAATTGTTTTTATATTGAGCAACTCTGCTTTAAAACGTTGCTTTACAAGAGGACCTTAAAGAGAATATGATCATAACTTCTCTATTAAGTATCATTGCCTATCTCTTGGTAGCAGCAGCTTTCTCAAGCCCTTCTGGATTTGCAGTCTTTCCCAAATTACGGACTGACCCCCAGGAGCTCGGGCTCTGGGCTGAGCCATGGGAGGCTGGCTCTGGCAAGGGCAGTGCTGGTCAGGTCCTCATACCCTCACCTGGGAGGGCAAAGCACTCCCCGATGGGCAGCTCTTTCACGGAGCCTTGTTTAGTACTCTCTAAACCCAGTTTTGAAAGCCAGAGCGGGACTCGCGGGGGTGCTGAGCTTTGTGCAGTCCTTCGTGTGCCTTTCTGCCGCTTCAAAGAAGAGATGGAATTTCCGAGGGTAACTGCTGGGGTTCAGCGTCATCTGTCGGGTTTCAAAACAAGATGCTCTCAGGTGATTAGGCCAAGACACTCATTAGTCTGAGCCACGGTGTGACACAGATATATTTGTGAAGCGCCTGGAGGGTCTCCTCCCCGTCTCTGAAACTTGGAGGATGCCTCGTCCCCTGGGACAGGCGCTTGCTTTGTCGGGAGGTGTGAGGCGTATTCCGGGGTTTGAGAAACGTGCCTGGCGGTGACAGGCTGCTGGAGATCAATCTGATTAGCTTATCAAAGGGAAGATTAGAAAGCAACCTGCTTGTGCTGTTTAAATATGTTCACAGGGAGAAAGGCCTAGGTACAAAGTATTTTTTTAATCTAGTGGAGAAAGGTATGACAGGAGCCGATGTCTGGAAGACTGAAAATTATTCAAATGGTTAATCAAGAAAAAAAAAAAGGCAGCAGCTTTGTGCAAATCTTGGGGCATCAGAAGAAGTCCCAAGTATGGTTTACAATGAGTGAATTTTGCAGGAATCCTTGCAAAAAAAAGGGTTTGGGCCAAATGCCTTTCGCCCCTCCGCTGCTGCTTTTGGTTCTTCTGCTGTATTTGGAGCTCCAACCAGGTAGTGAGTGATTCTGCATTATTTGTTTTTATTGCTGCCAAAAGGGGGGAAAAAAAGTTGTAGCGTAAACAAAGGGATGTTTGCAACCTTCTTGTATTAGGCAGATTGAATAAGCTGGCTCACAGTTGGTTGTTTTCCTGCAGATCAGTCAATGCCGTTGCCTTTTTCTTTATTTGATTTTATGAATGTACTTCTGGGGCTTGTGTTGTCTGGGCTTGTTTCGTAATCGTGACTTCTGGGGAGGGAGGTGGGATTACAAACAGCTCTACCTTCCCTAAACATGGGTGCGGAGTTTACAGAGCACCGATTCTTGGGATAACAGATGAGTGAGCATTATCACTGGGGAATGTGGAGTCATTCGTTAGCAGTAACGCTGCGCCCGATTCTCTCCTCTCCCGATGCCAAGTGAGAGCCGTGCAGCAGGCGCAGAGCTGGCGTCGGGGCACAGGTGCCGAGGGCTGAGGGCTGCCGCGAGGGTCCCAGGATTCGCACAGTAACGTCTCAGTGCAGTTCAGCACTTTAATACTCCATCTTGTGCCCGTTGATGGCAAAAGCAAGTTTTCTGGGAACTTCAGCGGTGCCGCATCCGGGTTTTCCCATCCGTGGATCCAGACTCGGGTGTTTTCCTCTGTCAGGCCTTGAATTTGCTAAACAGTGCACAAAGGGCAAAGCGAGATGCCTGCAGCTTGCGGCCGGCCTGCCTCTCCGAATAAGGGTGGTACGGCCGCGGTGTCGCTCGGAGTTACATCCTCGTGTTTCTCCCCCCGCCCCTCCGATGATACCAGCTTTCAGAGTATGTGGGAGAGAAAACAGGGCAGGCAGAGCACACGCCATTATTCTGGAATATCGGTGGTGGTCTGGAGCCATCTCAGGGGCTTCTTTCCTCCCCGCTTTTCTTAGAAGATGAAATATGTTGTGTGTGGTGTCACTGATCGGAAGGAGGAGTTAACAAAAAAAGAGGTTTTTTGTCACGCTTCACAAATGCTAACAGGTTGTGGTTATTTCTTTTATGCAAGGGCATACTAATTGCAAGAACACTCATTAATTATGTATGATATGCAGAGTTCGGTTGCCAAAAAAAATATTTTTGGGTATTGCTAACCAGAATATTCCTTGAAGTTACTGTCACCGTTATTTTGCACGTTGTGGTGTTTTAACGAACATATGGCACTGTTAGCTAACACAAACCCCGATTTTCTGCAACTAGGTATGTTGTTTTTCCACCAGCTGCAGTAGATTTTTTTCCATTGCATACCACACTGCTAAATATTTAAATGTATGGAACTGGAGAGCTGAGCCCGCTCCTCCTCTGCATTCTTATGCAAGTGAGTTCTGTCTGTCTATGAATATAAAATGCTGCCGTGGGCCTGGCGGAAGGAGTGACAGTTTCTGAAGCTGCTGCCAGAGTCTGGCCTTAAGTTCAGTCAGTCTCCAACTTGCAATGTGTACTTAACGAATTTCCAACTCTCGGCAAGTGGCAAAACTGTTCATCTCCAAAACCTCTTTAGACATCACACTTTCATACGAGCATCTTCAAAGGATTTGACTTTTTTTCCCTGCCATAACACATTGTTTTAAAGCTGATCTCATAATTGTATTGATTTTTTTTTTTTTAGTTCTCTGCGTCAAAGCACTTCTTTAATCAAAAGTAAATTATGTAAAGGCCATTAGGGTCAGCCCAGCAAGCAAAATGAGAACTGCAATACATCATATATTTGTAAATGTCAGTGAAATCTGCAGATCGATATCCTTCCCAATGTGGCTGATATTTATTATTTTACACAAATCCTGTGGCAGCTGCTGGGTCGGGGTGGCCCAGCACAGCAGCGCGGGGCAGGGCCAGCTCTCGGGTCAGGCAGGGGGACATGTCTGTGCCCCCGTCCCTGCTCCCTGGACCAGCCACATTTGCCGTGTCGGTGGCAAATCTGTTCTCCTGGGCGCGTGCAGCCAACATCTGCAGGGTGTTGGTGTCCCTTCCTGCTCTGGAGCAGAGGATGCCACATGTGGGGAAAGGCAGAGATGGGACCAAGCACTCAGCTGTGTGTTGCATTTTATTTTGTTGCTTTTTATGCATTTGCAAGTGTGTGCCAACCTTGGAGTTCCAGGATCGCTGCCACCTCTCCCTGCCTTGTGTCCCACAATCTAGACACCAATGGCTCGTGCCATGGGTCCTGCCAAACCCCGGGGAGGTACAGGCATGGGCTGGGGAAGGGCAGAATCGCCTTCAGGCTTTTTAAACTCCATCTAGTGGCAAAAACCTTGTTGTTATATGATGGTGGGAAACTGGTGGGTCTGGATTGGAACTGATCTCCCTCAGAGATGGGCTGAGCTGCTCTGGTGTCAACTGGATTCTTGACCCGAATTTCTCCTGAGTGCATGCAGCTCCAAGGCAGAAGGCAGCCCGCCTCGGAAGGGTTAAACACGACGTGCCGCTCTTCAGCCAGATAAGGAAGGCGGTGGTGTAATAAAGCGGTCCTGCCTTAGCCGCCTCGGGGGAACACTGGCTGGATGGTAGAGCAGAGGCTTTCTGTCCGTGTCGGAAGTATCTGTCCATCTTACAGGCTTATATTGGCCCGTATGGGTCACTCGTTATCTGAAGGCTGTAGGAGGAAATGAAGGAGGATATAACAGCAGATAGGATCTGAGCACTGTTTTTGCTCTTAAATATTCAAAAGAAATTTTATGAGGGATGGGATTAAAATGGAGAGATTTTGCTGATGCTCTGTAGAAAAGACGTTTATAAAAAATAACAATGCGCTGTTCCGCCCCTGTTTAGGGGTTGTCAGAGACGGGGCTTCACTGGCTGCGGAGGAACGCGCTGTCCTC
>NW_010265444.1:46706-48836 GCF_000690775.1 Eurypyga helias
CTTGCCTGCCTCCACGTAGGGCCCATCGCTCTGAGTCGCTGCGGCCGGGAGGCAGGAAGGTGGGCTGGGAGGGAAACTGCTGGGTGCCTTTCAAACAGGGTGTCCTGAGTGTGGGCTGGTGTGAGCTCTCTGCCCCCGCTGCAGCCTGGCCGTGGCCTTGGCCCGAGCCCTGTCCCTTGGGATGGGCAGTTTGCCAAAGTGACCTGTTTTGTTTGATGTTTGCGCTGGGGCAGGGACCTACCCCAGGTCCTGGCTGAGGACTTGTGTGCGCTTGGCCAAGCCTTGCGGGTAAGGTGAGACAAATTCGGATGCTACAGCCGGGCGTGTTTCGTTCCCCTTGCACAGACGAAGGGCTTTCCTGCTGCCCAGAGGGAGGGGAGAGTTTCAGAGGTCCATGGCTGTCTGTGTGCTGAGAAAGGAGGGTACTGACGGGGACTTCAAACCCCTGACACCGAAGCGAAAAGCCTTGGCAAGAAGAGGTGGGCAGGGACGGTACCGTGGTAAGACTGCAGGGTAATGCTGCCTGCTCTGGGAATTCAGCAGCAGCTGCTGGTTATCCCGGGATGCAGCGGGAGGAGGAAATGGAAATGGTCTCTGTAGGGTGGACTAACGAGGGGTGGTTCGGCAGACGGGGAGGACCTGCGTGACCGAAGGGATGGCGGCTCGTGCAGTCGAGGCGTGGATACGCAGAGGATCCGTCATGAGTGTTTAAAGCAGGGGCACAAAGGGGGGACCCAGTGCCACGGCCGGGTCTTGGAGGGGGTAGGGATGTGGGATGTGGTAGTTTGACATCCACACAGCCAGCAGTCGCGGGTGTCGGTTAACGAAGGCAGGCGCAGAATGCTGGTCTCATTAAAATCTGAGAACGGTGAGAAGCAGGGGGAGCCGGGGGAGGATGCTGGCGTGCTGCCCTCAGGGATAACCCTGAGGAGCGGGTGGCAGGGGAAGGGAAATACCGGGGTATTCAGGCTCGAATTTTTCTAAGGGCCCTTTCCTGTGCTTGGGCCCAGAGCTCAGCCTGGGGTGTCCAAGGCTGGCGGGAGGTTCTTGGCAGGGAACAGTGCAGACCGTGTTGGCACCGAAGAGCGGGAGAGGGTGGTCAGAAAAGCAGCTTCCCGCTCTGGAGGTCTTCCCTCCTAAGGAAGTAATATTTCCATGGAGCAGCTCTTGAGGGTAGCAAGTGCTGCTTCCAGTTCTTCACCTTCAAGCCCTTCCAGAATTCCAGCCAGTCAAGTCATGGTTGGCGCTGAGAAGTAATGAGTATTGACAAAATCACCAATGAGAATGAGTGGGAAATCATGCATGGATGTTTTGGGGGGGAGGGCAACTTTGCATTCCATTTAGGAAATTATAGTGTGTTTTTCTTTTAATCATCTCTGCAATCAACAGCCTTAAATCGGTGTGACAGCCATGAACTGCAGCTGTACGTCTTGCGGCCCTGGCGTAAGAAAGGCTGGTGGGTTCACAAAGATAATTCTACCAGGCTATTGCCTATCTTTTCTGAAATAGGAAAGGAAAAAGGAAAGAGGGTTAAAAGCCTAAAACTACGATTCCACTCAGGATAAAGCATCAAGAGCTTCTATGAAGTTGTTAGCACAAAAAAATAAAGATTTGAGAACAGCTTGGCCTGGAACAATATTTCAGGCATGGCTAGCTGTTAAAAATAAGCTAATTCAGAAGAGGCACATTTAAATAAATATAATGCAAAGACATAATGGCACAGATAATAGTTTTGAATGGGGAATTCTAATGACTTTGAGGGCATTTTACAGGGCAATTAATACATATGAAAATGCTGCTCTATTCAACTGCTGGAAAGAAAGGAAAATAAAATAAAATACAGCAGGCAGAAAGAAAAAGGGAGATGGTTGTGACTGGTAAAAATAGGGTTTGATTTTTCCTTTCAATAGGATCACTGCTTACAAACATAATAAAAGGAAAAATAAGCATGTCAGGTTCTATAATGTGGTTTGTAAAATCCCGAATGATTAGTTTGTAAAGAGGGGCAATTAGGCTCCTTTTGCATATGCATGTGACTTCTGTGGAGCAGGGCTTTCTCTGCTCCCTCCTTCTCTCCCTCTTCATCAACGGTCTAAAAATACATCTTCTCCCGGTAAACCCCCAGCATCA
>NW_010265444.1:48857-62953 GCF_000690775.1 Eurypyga helias
GGCCTGGGCTCTCTTAGGAAACGATGAGTGTTTATTATGGTTTGAGAGGGGGCACAGGCTGCCTTAGGTTGAGTCAGGATCAGGCCCCCGGACCCGAAATGGGAATTTCTCATGGGCTGGGCGTTGCTGGCAGATGGGAGCTGAGCGCTGCTGGAGAGAGGCTTGTTCTGAAAGTGCCAACTCCTCGGAAGGGAAGCGGCTCGGTGGAAGGCTCCGGGGAAACCCATCTAGTTTTCATCTGTAACGTGAGCTTCCACGTCAGCATCGAGTGCTCGGGCTGGGATCCTTCTGCTCGGAGAGGGGTGGGAGGAGGATAGCAGTGAGGGCTGCTCCCAAATTCGTGTTCTCCCAGATCTAGCACTGCTCTGTCGGGTGCTGCTCCCTGCATGGGAGGAGGGAAAGGTGTCCCGGAGCAGGGCAGCTGCTGGGATTTTCCCCTCCTGGATGCCTGTCACAAGCTGCTGAGCTTGCAGCAGGGATGGCTGGGGACAAGCTCCCAGCTCGCTGATGTCTGTACAAGGTGAGGAGGCTCGCAGTGGTCCCTGTGGGCCTGGCAGTCCATAAAATACACCCCCGTGCCTCCTGGCCCATCTGCATGGGGAGTGAGCTGCCCCTGTCCTTGAAAAAGAGCCCATCCTGATCTTCAGCGTTGTTTTTCAAATGTATAAATAAATATTGCATATGCTAACAGATGGTTCATTAGCCAGTTGTTATGGCAATCAGCATTTCAGCCAATTAAAATCCTTTTTCATAGCTTTAAAAATGTCAATGATAGGAACACTTAAATGCCCAAAGAACAAAGATTCACTACAGTATGGCACGAAAACAAAAGGCATTTTCTGCAAGTTTTTAGGGAAAGGATGAGAAGGAATAGAGTGAGACTGTGAAATCCTTTGTGCTGAAGAAGTGAAAAGGTGCTGCCCCTGTGCATTAGTTAATGGGAGATGGTTTTGGGCATCCTGTCACTCAAATTGCTCAGAGTTTTGGGAGGATCTCTTGGGAACCTGGGAGATCCAGCCAGTGTGCCCGGATCTCCCATGGGATGTGCCTACAGCGGTGAAATGGCAAGGATTGTTTTGGGACAGCTCAGAGTTCAGCAGCCACGGGCAGGGTTGGGCCTTTGCCCCATGTACGCTGGAGTTCCTGAGCTCGATTTCAGGCCTGACCGGAATGGCAGGTTCTGGCATCCCTTGGAAACGCTGCCTGCCTGGGCCTGGAGCGATGCTCAACAGGCTGCCAGGGAGCTGACCACGGAGTGCGAGGTCAGGATTCACAGGCTCGTCTTTTAATTAGTAGCTCAGAGGGTCCAGGCCAGGGGTGATGATAGTCTAAAGGAATTTTCAACGGTCTTGTAGGCACACCATGATACCTAACGATAGTGAAGTGTGGGGCAGTCACAGGGGGAGCAAGAGAAGGAGTAATTTACACTTTGTGTTATAACTCCTGGCACTTCTCTGGGTTACATATGGTTTGAGTAGCAAACAGCACTGTTTAGGTCTTAACAGATTCCTGCGAACCACCTTCTCTCCGGGTTGGCTGCACTTCCATATGCTGTCAGCGCTCTGCATCTCCAGCCTGGGACTCTGTATGCAAGAATAAAAGAATTGCGAGGGAAGGCAGGACCTTTTCATCCCGAGTTAGTGTTTGTAGCAGGACGCTCCCTGGAGCGGGGAGGAGTCCTGGCCTTCCAGCAGGCATCCTCTGCCTGTAGCTGGCAAGCAGCTATTAGAGCTGCCCATATACCCTGTGTATGCGTTGGTGAAGGGAAAATCATTCAAACCTCTTCTTCACAGAGGGCAAGACGTGGCTTTTGCCCTTCTCTGCCACATTCCAGGCCTTCTGCCTGCTCTGGAAGCCAGCACAGAACAGGAGCCTGGATTTGATGAGTCACAGGCTGAACAGGGTTGATTCTCCTTTGCTAATCTGTGCTGTCTTTTGCAACCGTTTAGAGGAGCAAAAAATAGCTCCCACAGACAATCAGAACAGATTATTTTAATGAGAGCTCAAAAATGAGAAACAAATGGCTCAAATTGAGCCTTTAAACATTTCTACGTACGCCTGCAAGGAGCTGTGCGATGCTTGAATCAGCAGGTCTGCAGCAAGACGTGGCTGCTGTCAGGAGTTGTTTTTAACCCTCTTATTTTTCTTTCTTTCCCAGTAGCAAAACCCAACATCCCAAGTGAAAGCCGCGTGCTCTCAGCAGCTCCATTTTCTGCTTGTAATTGTCTTTTATCTGCTGGAGTCGGCAGTGCCCAGCTTACATCTGTTCCTGATTCGCTCAGTGTAAATGTCAGAGAGGGAAACAATCATTTTTCCCATATGTGCTTGAACAGGCAATAGGCAGAATGAAGCTAATAACCTTTCAAAGCTCTTCCCTTTCTCTCTAGATTGTGTCCACCTCTTTGATGGACACTGCTTATTAATTAGTTCTGATTTTTTTTCACGTGCTATAAATGCAAAGTACACCT
Organism: Eurypyga helias; assembly: GCF_000690775.1. Taxonomy (NCBI): domain Eukaryota; kingdom Metazoa; phylum Chordata; class Aves; order Eurypygiformes; family Eurypygidae; genus Eurypyga; species Eurypyga helias. Next base: position 51,326 of record NW_010265444.1, read on the forward strand.
TTATTTGCTCTAATCTAGATGGAGACTAGGTCAACTGCAACAGGCTGTTGTGTTTGCAGAAAGAGATTGTTTACTTGCTTCAGCAGGGAAAAGAGATCCGCCAACAGACCCATCACGCTGTGGCCAGCACCCCCTGATCCTGTTTTACCCATGTGCGTCCCAGAGACGAGTTCTGCAGCTCAGGTAGAAGCTTGAAGAATCATTCTGGCACAACGTTGTGCCACTGTGTTATCCAGAGATCTCCTTAGGACTGATAAACATGCCTTCCCTTCCTTTTATCTCATATCACTTCCAGTTTGTGATGGCAGTTCCAAAAGCTTTAGACCTTCTTCTAGATTGGCATAAAAATATCACGAGTACTTGTTTAAACATCAGAAAGGTATTAGCTCAATTTTGCACTTCAGTGCTACCAAGAGTGTTTAGGCCCATTGGGCATGAATTTAATTTTCTTACAGGCTGCAGAGAGAAGAAAAACCAGCCTCCCTATCTTAGCATTAGCAGCTTCTCCCTGTGACAACTCAGAGCATCACCTTTCTGGGGCTCCAGGCTCCAAATGGCACTAAGATTTGGAGTCCTGAGCGCACAGACACCGTGAAGCCTCTGCCTGGGGGTTTTGCACCTCTGCTTTTTTTTTTTTTCCAAGGATACGGGAATGTCAATAGTCCTTGTCGCACATGGGGGAAAAATTGCCTTTTAATGGTCAATAGTAATAACCAGTCTGTTTAAACTTTCATGAATAAGATATATACAATCTATGGCCTATGAATTATACATCTCCCTCCGATGGCTGGGAAGTCGGAAATGGTCCCTGTCCCGTTCACCTTCGCTCACGGTCCCTGTTTCTCTCGGGTGCTTGTTCTGGCTGGTGATGGCCGTGGTGCATCTGCCTGTCCCTTCCCTGGGCTGTCTGCAGGGGCTTGTACCCACCCCGGCTTCGCTTCAGGGCACATCCTCAGCTGGAGAGGCTCAGGTCAGTGCTGGAGGGTTCCCCAACACCCCCTGCGTGCGTGACTCCTCTTCACGGAGATGTTTGATATGTACCAACGAGAGCCTGTTGAAAACACGAGCCCTTTAGGCCAGCGGTGACCGTGGTAACAGCCGTATTTCTGCTGGCAAAGCCTGATGCGGGCAGTAATTGTATGCAATAAATGCAATATTTTGCTCACTTTCTACATTTTATGTGCTCTAAAAAAAATCCTTTTTTTTCCCCCCCCCCGCCCTGCTTCCTTGTTGCTCAGAAACTGAGGTGCAAGGCTACAAAAGGACTTCTATTTTTAAAGGGATTTCCAGCTCTGACTATGGACATCCAACCATTTCTAATGAAAATGTGCTCTCAGGGGACTTGGAGCCCAGATTTAGAGACTGCACCGAGGTTCAGATAAGCCTTAGCAGAGTATCCGAAAATGACAGATTCCTTTCTGTACCCGGCCCAAACATCAGATCCTTTGAAGCTTGCCCAAGGCTGCTGGGCAGGATATCAGCTGGGCTGAGATCAGAGCCACAGGGAGAAGGTTCTGCATCCTGAACCGCAGCGCTGTGTGTTAATAAAAACAAGCAGGAGAAAAGGCACACTCGGGTGCTACCAGCGCTTTCCACCATCTGCACCCTCGCCGCCAGAGTTTCGCAGGGAACGAGAGGCAGCTTGCAAGTGCCTTTTGGTGCAGAAGGATCTTTTGGATGCTGGTCAAGATACAGGTGGAAAAGGATCCTGGTGGCAGCAAATAAGTGAATAATTTTTTAAAAAGCTGGAAGGAAGATGTGAAGAGATCAGAGAAAATGAAAGGAGTAAACTCTGTAGTAAACTAACACATAACCCTGAGGCTTTGGGAGGGCTGTGAATGGTCAGTGGGGAGAGGGAGGTACGTGATATACTTGGAGAAATCCCCAGAGGAGGCGAGAGTGTGGCCGGGCAGGGGTGTCTGGAGGCAGGAGCCCTGGAGCAGGCGACGCTCCGAGCTGCGTCGGGTTGGGTGCGGTAGGAAACGCCGTCTCGCTGCCTTGGCTGGGGACACGTCCCCGTGGCAGGTTTACATACCTGCTCCTCCTCGGCTGCACGAGGTGTAAGCCTTCGCTTTCCTGCCTCTGTTGCCTGCCCCTGTGGAAGGCAGCCAGCGAGAAGCCGTGAAGGTAGAAAGTCCTTACAGGCCCATAACTTTTGTCTTTTGAAAGTAGGACACTTTCAACACAGGTACACGTTATTCATAAAGCAAGCCCCCAAACTGTCATTTTATCTCCACGCCAAATCATAATCCTCTTCCACCTCCCAGGGGTTCTGCTGAAGGTATTTGATTTTTTTTTTTTTTCTCTGTCCCTTTCTTTTAAAACCCATTTCATTATCAAATGGCGTTAGGGGAACTGATCTGTAATGAGGAAGCTGGCAGAAGTCCCAGAGCGATCAGAGGGGCTGAGATTCAGCGAGGTTAAGCTACTGCTCAAAAAAAATTGTAAGTAATTAAAATTAATTAAAAATCATTAAACAAACCTTCATGCTTGCCGTTTCACGTGCTGCTGACTTGACTGCAGACCGTGCCACCGTTCCGGGCAGTGGCACGGTGGTTTCGTACGCTGCGATGGGATGAGCTGGTCATGTCTGTGCTGGATGCGGGGGCTGTTACACCTTCGTGCAGAGACGGTGGTATAACAGCCAAGAGTAGACTTGCGTGGCAGTGGGGCTGGTTGCGTTTTTGTGGCCCTGTTACCTGGGATGAAGCTTTTATGCCTGATGCTGGCACGGTTTCCTTAGTGGGACAGTGATTTAGTCTCTGCAAACTTGAATTTGTAGCTGCAAAAAGGCAATTTGTCATTTTCTCTGTTATGTGCAGGTCCATTCCCAAGTGCAGAAGCCTTGCTTGCACTCGGCATCTCCAGGCACTCCAGTATTACTAGTGCTAATACTTGTATTAGTAAGGTTAATACTAACCTATAGGCTTGTTCATTTGAAGGTGGGATGTTGTAAATGCCTGAAAACTTGTGTCTCGTTCCATTTTACAAAAAGGACCAGTATGTCCCAGAATTTCCAAGTGACCCACTGGGTCTGTTTAAAACCTTCACAGCAACATTGTGAATGACCAGGGTTTGTTTGCTGCAAGAGCCTCCAGCAAATTACCTCCCCTGGAGCTGTGGAAGCTGCAAAAACATTTGCATTTCTGAGGTCCTTGCTGAGAAAGAGTAATAAAAATCACGGAAAGGCTGTCACTTCTCTGCTGGCTTGGGGTGTGGGGGCTGCTGCTGCTGTCACCGTATTTGACACTTCCTGCACCCCGAGTGACCCAAAGTTTAAGCTGTCACGCGTCATTATCATGCTTAAGGATAGCTTGTTCCTCCGCGGGCTGCGTGATCCATGTCCTGTCCATCTCGCGGAGCAGAGGCAGATGATTCAGCCCAATTTAACGGGAGTGACAGTTTTGGCTGGGAGAGGCCTTTATCCGGTTTCCATGGTGATCAAATTACCTCTTACGTTCCAGGTCAGGAGGTTAAAGTCATTGATGAGGGCTCTCTGATGGGTGGGTTTGCATTCATCGTGCTGCATTGTCTGCTCCCAGCTCCGAGGAGGACGACGCGTTCGCAGGCTGATGTTAGGGTGCCCAGGAGAGCCGGTAATTCCGAAGGTGGCTGGGTGCGAATGCATGGCCATCCTCGCCCCCCCAGAGCTACTTGCGGTAGATGCTCAGACCCCGTTGTGACGGGCGTAGTGCTTAGCTTGTGAAAATACTGGCCCTTCCCTACGGGTGGTCCTTGTGAACACAACGTGGGAGAGAGGCAGGAAACCCACACGCGGGACGTCTCGTCCCAGCCTGCTGGTACCAGCTACGGTCAGAGGAGATGCTCTGGAGGGGCATGTGAGATAGGCAGTAGGTTTCCACCAGCTGATAGCTCATCCTGCTCTCTGCAGGTTAGAAGTTCGCTATGTTTTTCTAGCTCTAATGATGTTGGTTTCCTATGGAAAAGCCCAGCTCTTCCACAGTTGGCTCCTGGTGGTGGCATATGGCAGAGGCTCCCACGGAGCCCATTCCATCCCACTGCTGCTGAATTTTCCATTTGCTTTCCACTGGTTCTTGGAGATCGCAGGGCAACACAACATGCTGCTTCCTTTGTACTTTATTTTAAGGTAGGGGGGAGGGAAGCCTTTGCCATTTGTGGCCACAGGCAGGAGTCACCCAGGGAGAGCCCAGACCCAGGTCCCCACGGTGCTGCCCAGTGAGCAGGAAGGCAGCTTCGTGGCTTGCCCACTAACTGATTTCCACGGGGCTATTGTACAGGAGCAGTTCCGTACGCCATCACGTCCATTCGTTATGTTTCCCAGGTCTCTCCTTCCCCTTTGAGCCTTAGGAACATCGATAACTGCTGTGAAAAAGTCAGTTGTAAATAACCGGAGTTTCTGCCTATTGTAATCAATAAAATATTGTTTATAGAAGCACTCGTGGCTCTCGCAGCTCTAGTTAAAGGTCTGTCGGTGTTTTTATAAGCCCTGCCTTTCAGGTGGCTGGACCTTGGCTGCTCGGAGTACCCATCTGCCGTGGTGCCGTTTGCTGCCTGTCGGTCGGATGTAAATCAGATCGGCGTCTTTTAAGTTTTGTAGCTTCTGGTTTTGCTGTTTCTTTAAAACACAAGTGGCTGTATATGGCTTTTCTTTTTTTTTTTCTTGCTAGACTGTAGCTTAATAAAGGAGGTGCAGAGGGTGGATGGATGTATTTTTGCAGTTAAACTATATCGATGTCTTCTAAAAAAAAGGAAAACGAAACAAGCAAACAAATAACGTTTTGATAGATCCCCACTATCTGCGTTTAAAAGCAAAGTACCGCACAAAGCACAATAACTACATTTCATAACACTCACTATACAACAGCCGAACTGGGTGATGCTGCGGTAAATTATTTCCTCCTGCTGCCTACACTTCAGACTCCTTATTTTTCTGGATTTCATCTCTTTTTGGCCTTTCCATATTGCAGCAGACTAAGATTCAGTGCATGTAGCGAGCCAGACTAAATCCCACATTCAATTCTCAAAATATTAGTTCAGTTCTTACAGCAATATTTGATTTATGGGATACTAAAAGAATATAAATAATTTGTCCTTGTTTTCACAGGATTAGTTGCCAGATGCAAAGCTAGAAGGAAGGGATAAAAGGTCTGCGCTTGCTGTTGGGCATAAAAATCCTTTAATGATTTATTAATGCCAACGTTTTTATTTTTCATACAGGCTGTTGTTATATATGTGTCTGTTTCTTTCCTTACACGGTCAAAGGTCAGTGCTTGAAAAACAGTTGGAAGGATGTTTAAAAGTGCCCAAGAAACAGTCAGTGAGCTTTGGCCTTCTAAGTTGTTTGAAGTGCTTTTGAGATCTCCTGCCTATAAATATGCTCTTCTGCTTGCAGACCTGGGCAGAGAGATTAAGGAGTTGGTAGAGAAGTGCTGAGTACCTGCTGGCTTGGCGGGACAATGAGCCATCTGTGTCTGTGCTAAAGGACCTCCTTGAAGGCACCACTGGTGGACTTGAGCCTGGCAGCTTCGTCTTCTCTCGTTGGGACAAGAGCTCTAGGCTCTACATGCAGCTCACTAGAAGCCGTTTACTGGTTCTGCCTGCAACTGCTGCTCTGTTCCTCCGTGGAAGGGTTGCCATAGAATTGTTTAGGCTGGAAAAAATGGCTTCATGATTCTTTATTATTACACCTTTAGAGTAAGTAACTAATCAAGTCTCAGAGCTGTTATGTGAGAGGAGGCTCCCCCTTGCTGGTATGGGGGGGACGGAGCAGCCAATAAGGCTGTTCTGGAGAGGTTGTCGAGGCAGGGTGTGGTTTTGTCTGACCTAGGCAGAGCGCATATAGCAGGTCTGTAACCTCTAAAAATGCCAGTGTTTGAGGGCCTAGGGGGAGGCAGAAAAGGGAGCTGCCCCGCGGCAGGTGCTCTGCACGGGGTGGCAGAGCTGCCTCCTCGCTCGCAGCATCCCCGTCGCTGCAAGCCTGCAGCGGGGACTGCATGGCGTGAAAGAGCTCTTTCAGACCCAAACTTAATTTTGTATGTGACCTCTGTGGAATGAAAGCTTCGCTCAAGAGGGAAGCAGCATCCTAACCCAATCTCCCTGGTCCTCTTCTGCTGTCTAAGCCATGGAAACCGTATTAACCCACCGCTAAGACACGGCCAGGGTCTTAGTTCAGCTAGGAAAAGCTGCTTTGCTCACAGTCAGGGATTAATATCACTTGGTTCTGGGGAACAGGGAAACACTCATGTTTCTGGGGTAAATGGCCTCTTCTACCTGCACCTACCAAGCCCCCGTGGCGTCTGGGTGATGCACGATCAGCGTTTCCCCTCCGCGCTGTTATCTGCCCGTCGCGTTCTGAGCAAGGATGCATGTCCCTGTGGCGAGGATGGGGGTTCAGTGTCGTCACTTTGTTCAGATGTAATTCACTAAAAGTACCCTGGGTCAGGAGATCAACTGAAAATATGATTAACTCACGGTGAGCTTAGCATATAAGCGCATGTAAAACTCCAGCTTGTGGCTAACTGATAGCCTGGGTTGGAACTTAACCTTGAGACTTGTTGCTGAAATGGATAATGAGGGTCCACTAAAAGGCAAGTGCAGAGGTATGCTCCTGGGCCTGGAATGCCAAATGATTTCCTGCCAGGCCCTGAGCAGTCGCTGCCTGTAAAACCTGTCGTCTGCACTCGGAGATGCAAGGCTGCGACTGGTGGCCTTGGGGACCCGCTCCGTCTCTGCTTTACCAGCATCTCTGAGCTGTGCAGTCCCTCAAACAAAACTTCCCCAAAAAGGCCCAAGTGGGATACAAATGGCCACGTTAGCGATGTTTGCAGAGCAGAAACAGCAGGAAAACAAATGCCTGAATCTCTGAGAATGCTGCAGGTTGTGTGTGCCCTTAGCTGCAGTCCTTCTCTGGACTAATGGGGAAATTTCTCATGGCGAATTTCCCAAAGCGTTGTGCGGAGTCAGCAGTGCTGCCGCAAGCGCCGTGTGTGTTTTTGAAGGACACGTGCATATGTTAACGCGCCCAAATACGCACAAAAACTCTTGTACTGCTGAATGCAACAGATGTAACGGGAAGAAGAGCTCTGGAAGCAAGTGGAGCTGTTGCCTTTCTGTCCTCAGCCAAGCTGAAACAGCAGGAGATGTACCTACAACAGGGACAGAAAGAAACATTTTAAAAATAATGTGTATTTGCAAAACATTCGGCATCCGTGAAAAGCATGTGGAAGAATCGTAATACACCACAGCTTCCTCTGACAACATAGCTAAAAAACTATTGACATGGAAATGCCTGTTTAAGCTATTAAAAAGGGCAGTATTCAAATGCAAAAGTCTTCCTTTTTAATCATGGCAAAACTCTGTCCCTTGAAGTCCGTAGGTTCAGAACAATTTTATAGCAGTGTTGTCCGGGAAAAAATGTCTTTGCCTATAAGAGCACAGGTTCTTTTAATATGAGTTGTCATCTAAATAATTCCATATCATCAAGCAAAAAGATAATTTCTAAGGGGGAAAAAAAAATATAGCAGCTTAAAGTCTCAGATACAGTCACCCACAAAATTGCTTATGAATGTGCTATTAGTTTGAGCTAAAAGTTAATGGAGAAGCTGGCTGGCCTTGGGGGACTAATAAATAGGATACTAAGTCTTGCTGCTGCAGGGTAGTGTTTCAAAATTGGTCCAAGTCCACAGCGATTTGAAAGGAGTTCCCGTTTGATGCTTATTTGTTGGTCTAAGTGAGATAATGGGTTGATGAGTTTCAGCCTGATCCTGAGTGAAAACCAGTTCCAGAATTATAATTTTTATTATAGAAATGCTCAGAGGCCACGAACCGTGTCTGGATTTATAATTCCTGCAGATGGTACAAATCTTTACCCCAGAGTGTGTGCAAACTGAATCTCCATAAATAAGCGTGGGGCTGCGCACACAGCAGCAGCGAGGCCGCGGCATAAATCAGCCCGGGCACGGGAGCCACGCGTTTATTTCTTACTGGATGGTCTGCCCTTCCTCCTGCCGTCATCGTCCCTCTTGGCTGAGACTTTGCGATGCCGAATGGGCTCGTCTCCAAACTCTGCCCGGAGCTCCCGGCCCCGACGGCACATGCTGCACCGACGTACGGGTTCCTGCCTCAGTAGGGCTGTAAGGCTCTTGCCATGCTCCATCTCCGTAAGGCAGGTTGTGCTGGCGGGGGAGAGTTTCCAGGCAGTGTGAGGACATGAATTTTAGATGGACAGGGGTATAGTAAAAACAATACCAATAAAGCAGATGGTGGTTGTCCCAGTACTCTGATAACGTTGGAAATAAGTACCAATTGTCACATGTAAACTATGTCAGAAAGAGAAGGAAATTATACTGAGTTCTTATAATCACGGAACAGTTTGGGTTGGAAGGGACCTTAAAGATCATCCAGTTCCAACCCCCCTGCCATGGGCAGGGATACCTTCCACTAGACCAGGTTGCTCCAAGCCTCATCCAGCCTGGCCTTGGACACTTCCAGGGATAGGGCATCCACTGCTTCTCTGAGCAACCTGTCCCAATGCTCCCCACCCTCTCCAGGAAGAATTCCTTCCAGATGTCCAATCTAAATCTCCTCACTTTCAATTTAAACCCATTACCCCTTGTCCTGTCACTACAAGCCCTTGTAAAAAGTCCCACCCAGCTTCCTTGTAGCCCCCCAGGCAGGGGGGAAGGTGCTATAAGGTCTCCCCGGAGCCTTCTCTGCTCCAGGCTGAACACCCCAACTCTCCCAGCCTGTCCCCATAGCAAAGGGGCTCCAGCCCTCTGATCATCTCCGTGGCCTCCTCTGGACTCGCTCCAACCAGTCTATATCCTTCTGGTGTTGTGGGTTCCACAGCTGGATGCAGCACTCCAGGTGGGGTCTCACAAGAGCAATAAACTATAGGTGGGCACAGAGAGAGCATCATGGGCTGGATCCTGCCCAGGATACGGTTGGCTTTCTGGGCTGCCAGCGCACACAACCGGCTCGTGTTCAGCTCTCTCCTCCGCTGGTGTAAAATAGGTGTATCGTTTACCAGTTACTGTATAACATGGGCAATTAAAGCAGCTACTTCACTGTTTCTGACCCAAGGCTCTTCCTCCCACAGCCCCAGCCCACGGGCAGCTGCAGGCGTTGCTCTGGGAGGCTTGGCCAGGTTCCCGCTGTGTTATTTAAGTTTGGCAAACGCGTAGATCTAAAGGCTGAACGTCTGTCCTCCCTTTAGCTTGGGATGTGTGCGGGACACAAAGTGCCTCGCTGTGCACACGCTGTGGTTCGCTCACCAGCCACGGTGGGTCCGTTGAGCTACACAGTGACAGAGGGCACATTTCACGTCTGGTGCTCGTAACATCACGTTTGTGCCGGGCTCGAGGTCCGGGGAGTTTTGCTCTCTCAGGAAGAATAAATAACATGTCCAACAGACTCCTACGTTAGTTGCAGTGATGAATCTTAATTGAGATGGTGATGAAATGACACCACTCCTGAAGCTCTCAGAGAGCCATAGTGGAGGATAATTACCTCATCCTGATGGTAGGGAAGGGCATGAAAAATGTCAGGGAGGAAAAATGCCCCCAGTTGTCCTGCAGATTCACCCCCCGGCTTCTTAACGGGAAAATAAAAACTCCTCGAGAGGAGGCAGAGCTTGGTGCGCTTGGCGCCTGTGCGGTGCTCCTCCTCCCTGCAGTAATTTATCAATAATTCCGTTGCTCAGAGGGCTTTTGAGTACAGGCTGCGGAGCTTTAGCAGAAGCAGGAAAAAAAAAAGGATTAGATTAGAGGATTAGACATTAGACATTTATATGAATATGAATAGTATTTGCAGCTACATCAGCTAGGAGAAAATTACATGGGACTGATAATCTTCATGCTTCAGGGCATAAGCCGATCATGAGAGCTGGTCAAATTATTTGTTGTGAGTCATTTATTTGAAGAATTTAGCCCTTTTCTGTTTGTGTGCGGATCATGATTTTTATTAATACACTTCTTATTCAGGACTGTGTGACAGCATTTTGCATGGCTGGGACTGAGCTGTAAATGGTTTATCATGGAAATTCAATCAGTCATTTCCTATCTAGGATTTATTCTCTGGGAGTGCAGGTGAGGAGGGACGAAAGACCGTCCCATGGGTAGCACTGAGCTGTGAGATAGAGCCGAGTCCCCTCCCTGCTGCCTTTCTGCTCGGGCTGCACAGGGCAACCTGTGTCTATCCGTCAGGCACCTCTTCTTTCTGCAATTTGTAGAAAGCTGGAAACTTGCTGCTGATTAGCATTAAGAAATTAAAAATACTGATGTGATCACCATGAACAAGCAATAAATTGCTGCAGATGAGCCAGAGCAAAACCAGTAAATAAGCAAATGTTTATCGCCTCCGGGGGAGTTGCGGGTTGAGAGTGGCTTGAGGGTTTAAACATCAGCGTCTTCTCCAAGGTCCTTCCCTGGGAGGTGAAGCCCCCACCTGCGCCGAGACGGTGGTGGTCCCCGGGTGGTGGCTCTCTGCAGCTGGCTCTGTCCCAAGCCCCCGGCTGTGGGAGCCCCCGGCCAGCGAGCCCCTCCGCCTTGGCTCGGCCACTTTGAACAGCACGTGCCTACGTGTTTGCATTTCTTCTACCTTCCCCTGTATTTCCATGAGGTTATTCTCCTCTTGGCACGCTTTCTGACCTGCTGACACAGGAGGGATTGGAGCAAAAAGAGGGGAAGATCAATACAGATTAAAAGCAAATTAAAAAATGTACAGAGGGCCAAAGCGCATCATTGAAAATCCATTAGCCTCTGATTTATAGTTTTGTGACCCATGATTGTTTGCTGTGTGGTAGGAGTGATCACAGTATCTATGAGCTTCCTTGGACTGCTCGGAGAGGCTCGGACAGCCATGGAAAATCTCCCAAATAGGTGAAGGGGAATAAATCCCAGATGGCCTAGAGCTCACCTCTAATTAAAGGATGTTTCCTATTGTCCAGCAGAGGAGGGAAGGTTGGTGCTGGGGGGGTGGGTCACTTGGGTCCTTGAGCCCACTGTGAAGAAGGAAAGAAAAGTAAGGAGTGTTTCCACTTCTGGATGCTTCAGCCCCGCCTCAAGTCTGTCCTTGCATGAGATCTTTACAGACAGTTTTGGGCAGTGGTGCTGACAGCAGTGTTCCCAGAGCCATGGAATCCCAGACTGGTTTGTGTGGGAGGGGAGCTCAAAGCCCACCCAGTCCCCCCCCCTGCCATGGGCAGGGACACCTTCCACTAGACCAGGTTGCTCCAAGCCTCATCCAGCCTGGCCTTGGACACTCCCAGGGATGGGGCATCCACAGCTTCTCTGGGCAACCTGTCCCAGGGCTTCCCCACCCTCTCCAGGAAGAATTCCTTCCTGATGTCCCATCTCAATCTCCATCTTTCCGTTTAAACCTGTTACTGTTGTCCTGTCAAACTCCAGACACTCATTAGCTACTTAAATCTCCTCCTGTTCATTCCTTGCCAGCTCAGTACTGACAAATGTAAGCCCGAGGAAAACCCCCGGCCTCATCCCTGCTCCTCCTGCCCATCGACACCTCCCACCTGAGCCCACAAAGCTCCCTTCGCCATGGCGTGGAGTTATTCTCCCTGAGATTGATTTGCTGTGCAGGAGCAAGGAAGGGAAGGTGATCGTTACAAGAATGATCTATTCCCATTCCTGC
>NW_010265444.1:62974-83554 GCF_000690775.1 Eurypyga helias
GGGGGGTGGGAAGGGCGGGGGGGCCGCGCTCTGGGTGCTGGCGGGGGGAGCCCGAGCGGGGCTGGCTGTGCGAGGGATGTGGCGAGTCGGGGTGCACGGGGGGGCCCGCGAAGGGACGCTGGGTGCTTGGCTTTGTCTTCCCGGGAGGAAAGGTGTGTGTGACATGTGTGCTGCTGTCGCAGGGGGTTCAGCCTTAGCTGGGCTGTGTACCCAGCTCGTTTGTTGGTTTACCTTGGCTGGCTAATTTGCTAAAATTACAGTTTGCCTTGCCAATATTGGATTTTAGTTCTGTTTGACTAATTTGCCAACAATACCTGTTTTTCCCAGAGCGGGCATGTTGTCACTCTTGTAGACAACACACTGTTTGTGAATGAGGCATAAATGCACGTGCACGTTGTTGGCAGGGGCTCCAGCACAGGGGGCAGACAGCCGGGGCAGTGCTGGGGTGCCAGCCCGGTGTCGGGGTGCCAGCCCTTGGGAGCACTTCTTCCACACCATCACCTGTATCTCAAACAGAGCCACAGGGGTGAGACTTCATGTAATGTGGAGACATCACACACAATCACAAAGTGACAGCGAGGACAGAAAGAGGAGGGTAAAAATCAAACGTTGGAGAAACCCACAGCAGCCGAGCGGGGTCTGGGGTGTGGGGAGCAGGATGGGCTGGGAATGGCAGCATCCACCCAGGAGCCTCCCATTCCCAAAGCTCTAGGACGTCTTCTGAAGTCTGCAGCTGATGTGCACATCTGTATATAGCTATAAATACACTGGTGTGCCTTGCCTCATTCATGTATTTCCTCGGTGTGTTTCCTAAGTCCATGGGGGGGGGTTGTTTTTTCTTTTTGTCAAGCCGGTTCCACTCTAGCCTTTGATTAATAGCTCTGGGGAAAAAAAATCACACTCTGGTTGCAAAGAAGTTTATGCAAGTGACAGTTTTCTTAACACGTCTGTGTCGATTCACAAAATACTGTGGAGCAGAAACGTGTGCGACTTTGCAAACATGTACGTGTATGTGACTTCTGCGCATCCCCTTTGTTAAGCCAGGCGAGCGCACGCCGCGGCAAAACGGTGCCTCTCGCTCTGGCAGCGGCTTTACCCAACGTCCCAGACACTGCAAACTCATTTGGGATGTGTGGGAATGTCAGGCCGTTCCCTGAGCGTTATAATGCCGTGTGTGGCGACAGCGTTGTCTTAGTGCAATGTCTCATCACGGTTTTAACATCCTGACATGGAGTCACCTCATATTATCACTTCAGTGAATCCATTAAGCACTAACGGCTTTCGAGAGCTGGATGCATCAGCAATGCGGGGGCAAACTTGCATCTCCGCTGGCTGAGGAGGGATTATATTTGGGTTTGTTTAAAACCTTCGGTCTGAACGCCATCAAGGAGCAAACCAGTGTGGATATTCCGTAGGTACACACAACGCTGCGCCTGAAAAAGCCGTTGTTGGAGGTGAACGTAGGGGCTGAAGCCCCTGGAAGGCGGGAGGAAAAGGCAGGTGTCGGGGAGGGGCGGCAGCAGCGGCGCCTGCTCCCTCCTGGCCGCGGCCGAGGCAAAGCGTCCTGCGGTGAACGGGGAGGTGGGGGCTGCGACACCGTGGCAGGACTTGGGGCTGGTGAGGTTGGATCCAGGCAAAGAGCCGTGGTGCTTTGACAGGTCAAGCAGAGCCACACGGCTTAATCCAAGAGGCATGACAGGAGCGGTTCCTGGAGCGCCTTGGTGTATATATACTGAGTGTCTGAGACAAAACTAACAACTCAAATTCAGTGATTTTAAGTGCAAAATAATGCACAGCGGAAGCAGAGCCCTAATTGTGTACAAGCAATGAGCAGCGTGGGCCCTGATTTGAGCATTATTGATCAAAAATATTTCCTGTGAGGTGTTTGTGGGTAGTTCTCTGAAATCCTCAGCTGAAGCCTCAGCAAAGGCCAAGAGGTGAGCTGAACCGTATGAATTATTGAGGAGGAAATAGAAAAAGAAACAAACAAACTTTATGCAGCTTTATAAACCCTTGCTGTGCTCACAGCGACAGTACTGGCTGCTGTTTGGGTTTTCCAGCAGCAGACCAGCACCGCAGAACTGGGAGAGGGCAGCAATAGGGATGTCGTATGGACGGGCCAGGTGGCTTGTGAGAAAACCGCTGGACCAGAACCCTTACCTTGGAGCAGGGGTGATGGATGAGGATTTTAAAAGAGCATGTCAGGAATTCATTAATTCTCATAGCAAATATTAGGAGACAGCTGTCAAAATTATCCAGCAGGTTAAAGCAACAGAAGGAAGGAATTTTTTTTATATAATTCATAATTAAGTTGTGGTGCTCTGTGCCACCAGGTGTCACAGATGCTAACAGTGTGAGTGGGCTCAACAAGGAATGAGGTAAATTCAGAGTCATCAATGCATACTTGGTTCTCAAATCCGGGTGGAAGCCGCTAAACAGTTGGGAATGGGGGAATATGCCAGGAATGGAGCATCTGCAGACAGAGCTGAAGCAGCCCCGACAGCTCTGTGATGTAGCATCTCAGCGGAACGGCAGCGTGGGCCAGTGCACGCTTCCGGGGTGGGACCGGTTCTGATGGTATCGCTGATGGAAAAGAAAGCCGAAGGAAAATAAGCCAGCGTAGGATTCTGCTGGTGCCAAGAAACCTTAACACTTGTGAGCTCAGAAGCGCTTGGCTGCCATGGCACTGCGAACTCAATGGTTAACGAGAAGAAAAACGGTGTTTCCGCTGCTCCACAACCTGCTACCGTCACATAAATTGAAACCGACAGAATTACCATTGATACAAATTAAAAACAAATAAAAAGGGTACACAGAACTGATTCTCAGAGTTCAAACTCCATTACCAACTGATTTACTGTGCAGTGACCTGTGATTGTTTGCACTGAGAAAGTACTGCGCTTGGATCCTATCGGCCTCGTGGCTACATCTCCCACCAGTCAATAAGCTATTTAATTTAATGGGAAACAGTATTGACGGGCCTGGAATGCAGCTCAAAAAAAAAAAAAAAAAAGAAAGGGAGAAAAAAAGATACAGCTGCAAAGAGCAGATAAAGTCTTCAACTCGGGGGTTCACTCTTTGGGTGTTTTCCCTTTTGTTATCTCATTAATTAAAGTCCCAAGGAGTCTCAGCTGGATTTGGGAGTGTCAAAGCCTGGCAGGAAAGGTGCTGCAGGAATGATTACTGCAGGGACAGGGCACGCGGGGAGGAGATAATGCGGAGTACAATGTAGCACCCTGACCTTTCCGAATAAACAAATCCATGAAGAGACCAAGTTGTTCAAAAGAAAAATCTGTCAGACGAGTCAAAGGGAGAGGAGGGCGCCACTTGTGAGCCAAATTCCTTCCACAGACGCAGTTCTTCTGGTGCCTCTCAACTGGCTCCTTGGCTCGAGGGGTGTGTGGTGGAGGGCCAGCACCCCGACCGTCCCCGAGTCACTGACCGGTGGCCTCGGGCATATATTTTGCATTTTTAGCAGTGCATTCTGAGAGGATGGTGCTTCTGGTATATTCAGTAGGAAAAAACTACCGGGACTGTTGGGATCTGGCCTCAGCTCTGGGGAAGAGCTCCTGCACGAGGGACCGAGCGTCGGCCCAGGGCACGGTCCCAGCCTCCGCTCCTAGTTTCCCTGAAATGCTTCTGGTTCCTCTGCCACGTTTCACTGCTCCTCTGTGAAATGGGATTAACACCGCTTACCTGGCCCCCTGAGCTGCCCATTGCCAAGAAGTACGCGGCTGCCTGGTGTCCCAGGGAGAGGCCACGGCAATAATAATAATAGTTATTATTATAAACATTCATTTAGCTATTTAGCGTTGCTTTTCCTGAGCGGGCACATGGCTTTCCTGTTCCAACAGCTACTGTAATTTCTGTCAGTGAGTGTGGACCAAGGTGCTTCCTTCTTTGTCTGGGTGCAGGAGCTCAGCCTGGCTGGACAGGGAGCTGGGTCAGGGACCAGGGACCAGCCCCTGCTGAGCGTTGCAATCCGGGAGGGCACGAGCTAACAACCTGGTGACTCCCCCGCTGCAATTTCTATGGCAACACTCCGAGTTTCCCAGCTGAATGTTGCATTTGCAATGTCACTCACATCTCAAAAAGACCAAAGTGCCGGCCTGCCCAGGCGAAGACACCCAGTGCTCCGGGGAGGTTTCCATGTAGGTGGCACAATGGGGTCGGTCTGGAGCTGCTTTGGAGAGGGAGAACGTGGCCAAGAAATGGCCCCAGTAAATGTGGGAGAGGGGAGACGGCCTGGGGACAGCAGCTGGGAGGAATGGCTGCAGAGCTTGCTGCTGCTGCTCTCTCTCTCCGTCCCCAGTGCTGCTCTTGGCACTGAGATGTCATTGCAAGGAATCAAAATCTGGTTGATATCTGGAAAACTTGGAAATTTTTCTTATTTAATAGATCCAGAGACTGCAAAGAGTTCAGAAAGAGGAAGGGTCTCATAAAGGAATAACGATGCTTGATCACACTGTGTTTTAATTCTTAAGTTGGTCGAGGAGCCTTTCCGATGCACAGCCCTGTCTTGGATTCCCTCATGTCCCTAAACACGACAGTGTGATTCAATTTCCAACTTCATTAAAGTTCACCGCCCCCTTTAAATGAATTCACAGCTAACGAAGTGATATGTCAATGCATAAACTTCAGTCGATTGCTTCAAGTTTTCTGTAGTTAGTAGCCTGTAAAGAAAACACACATTTAAGGAAATTAGAGTAGCAAGAGAAATGAGGTGTAACCATCAAGAGGAGCAGAAGCTGGAGATAATCCATATTTTTAAGTATTGCAGTGGCTTTGCAGTGTTTGGAAGGAGCAATATAAGTGTTTTTTATGGAGAAGGCCCTAGACCTCACAGCTCTCCTCTGCAACGAGACGTGAACAACCGGGGTGGGGAAGCTTTCACGCACTCGGCATCCTGAGTGTACAGGTCTTCTGTCAGATTGAACCAAGTGGCTGCAGATGCCCTAATCCGGATTTATCCTGGTCCTCCTGGATTCGCTGTCCAGTCCATAGTGAGAGTCTCCAGCACCTCTCGCCCATCGCCACGCTGTGGGTGACATCCAGGGAAGGGGACATAGCACACAGCAGTCTGCACCGGGGCAGCTTCGCCCCAATCCCCTGCAGCAGAGAAGATGCTTTATAAAACAATTGCGTCAACAGTCTGGACCATATTGTACGTTTCCTCAAAGCAAACAAACAATTTGTAGATTTACATGGCGTGAATGCTAATCCCTGGAGCCGGGAGTTGGAGAGGGCCCTTCCCAGATGGTTCTCTGCCACCTACTCCTTTGCTGCTGTTCATACATCCCTGTGTCACAATAAGAAGAGGAGGAGGACTGGAGGCTGGGTGATTCCAACTCAGGGTAGGGAAACAAATGAGGAAATTGTGGGAGTGGCTGTAAATTGGCGTTTTTCTTGCCCGTGGGGGTATTTGGTGTGCAGAAAGCCTGGCGCCTGTGCCGGGTTGCACACCCTGGGACAGTGCACGGGAAGGAGGCGGAGGGCCCTTGATGCTCCTTTCCCCGTACGGTGGATTGTGGAGAAGGACCACCAGACAGCAGAGACTGCGCCTTCATGAGCCCGGTGGTTCTTCTTACGTGTGCCAGCTAAAATTTCTTACATGGGAAGCATGATTTTAAGCAAAAAAAAAATGCAGATTGGGAATGCAGACACAGAAAAGCATGTCAAATGAGAAAAACTTTGATCAAAACCCAAATCCAATTCACTCTCTAGCTGTCTTCTGAGCAGCATGCGTTCTCCAGGATAGTTTTTTTCCCTTTTTTTAAGAACAGGAACCTGAAGCAAGCACTTGGTGAGAGGGAGGTCGGGAGACACACCGCGTCTTAGGAGTTCAGTTTAATCTCATTATCTTTGGCCTCAGTGATTTGCTTTTCCAGCTTTGGTGGAGCCTTGGGAAACGTTTTCTCCTCTCCAGGTGCTCAGCAATGCAGCCTTAGGAGGACTTTCCACTTCGTGGCCTACGTAGGGAAAAAATGAATTTCCAAGTGGGCTGTCTGGCTGCTTTTACGCTGGTTCCCTGTTCTCAGCTCTCAGAGGAGGCTCCTTGCAAGGCACCATTTGCTGAAGGCTAAAATCACCCTTTAACAGACACTATCCTGGGTGCAGTTTAATCCCAGGCATTCAGGCTGCCGCTGCCAGCCGCTCAGCACTCCGAAGTCCAGCTGGAGCCGAGATGGGGAAGGCTGTGTCCCACGATCCCACCAGCGCTCTTGGCTGGACCAGGCTGCTGCCTCCTGCCCAGCTCGTGCCGGCAAAGCGCCCGTCCCCAGCGCGCCTGGAAAACACACATCTCACAGAACTCCTGAAGCTGCCTTGGACACGCTGAAAACCCAAACGCAAAGCCTAGATCTAAAACGGCATTACCTTGCTGGGGGAGAGAGGGTGGTGTGTTACAGTCTGGCATTAAGTTACATTATGCTGTGACAATTATTCTACTTCAATGAAGGGAAAAAAATGTTTGAGATATGTTAAAAATCAGCCTGTTCTGACACCATCCACAGTTTCGCGGTATGTTAGAAACATATTGGAGTATAATCACAAGTGTGGCTGAATATATTTCATAAAAGCATGAAACCTAGAAAACTTTGTAAGACAGAGCAGTAAATATGTCCTCAATACCACTCCTTATAACAGCAACAGCCTGTCTCTGGAAGAGCAACAGGAACTGTACTCATTTTTATATTTCTTTCATGGCAAGAAGAAGAGAGCACCCAGGGAAATTCTCAGACAGCAGATATAAAACACGCAGGAAGAGGTCGTTTGTCACACGATCCATAATTACATGTGCTGGGCAGCACTGGCTGCCACTGCCATCCTACGGACAGTGCCGGCTGCAAGGCAGCTCGGAAAGGAATAGGGCAAATTCGTGAAGAATAAGTCACTAGCGGTCATTAAAACACTTTGGCTGCAATTTCTGGGTGAACAAGTCCCTAAATCAGAAGCTGGATGTGCCTAATGGGAAGATAAGTGAGCCCTGTTTTTCCATATATGTGTCGTCTTGGATACTGTTGGGGATGCAGCAGGACAAGCTGGTACCTGATAGAGAACCACAGAGCAGCCCAGGGTGGAATGGACTGCGGTCCATCACCTGCTCCAGCCTTTCCTAGGAGAGGGAGCCTTGATGGGAGCTTCTTTTACAACAGTCTGACCCGGCACAGCAGCTTTGAATAACGTTGCCCTTCAGAAAACAAGTCCCTTTTTAGGGTCCAAAGCAGGAACGAGGGGATATCTGAGTTTTGAGCTATTCCTTTGTCTTTGGAAGACAAACAGCAGCTGGGGGGTTCGGTCCGGGGCTTCCTGGCGATGTGTCCTCCTGACGTGCCAGGACACGGTGACGCAGGGGTGCAGGAACAGGGTGATGGCTGCTGGGCTGCGGGATGGCCCGTCTGAGAGCAGGCAGGGCAGGGCACTTGATGTGCAGAGTACGCAGTGCGTCAGGTATGGAGTCTGCACGGTCTAGCTCTGCATGCTGATGGCTGAAAATGATGCGTTGCAAGGAATTTGAAACCTGCTTTTGAGAACAGTCTTCAAAATTCATTTAAGACAGCCTGTTTCCCCAAAACCTTCTTGCTGGCAAACTTGCTTGTTTGAGACAAATGAACAAAAAGGGTGGAAGATGGATGTGACTGTGGGTGATGATGTCATTTTTTTTTGTGTGAGTGACTATGTGTTGGCAGTGATTTGGATTTGTCGACTTTAGTGAACTCTTAAAAATAAAACAAAATAAAGGGAAAACTTTTTCCCATCCTCAAAAAGCAGTAGGTGGCGAAACACAAAATTCTGCATAAAATGATACTCTGCAGGCTGGCAATACTTGCTAAAAAATTATCAGAGATTTCACTTGTATTGGATAGCCTGAAGTTATTTTAGGAAGAAAACCAAAACAAATAGGATTTGATGAAAAAGGAGAAGCCTTGGCTCTGTTTCTCTCGTCAAAAACTAATATCCTGTCCTAGGATTGGTAACAGCAGTGGATGTGATTGTCCTTGCTGTTGAGTCTCTTCTGCAAATGGGGCAAGAAAAAGCTGCAATTCGAATGCAGAAACTCACAGATCTGAGAGTGAACGTGTAAAATGCCCCCAAAATACTCTTTTCTGTGACAGCATCAGTCACTGTTTGCAGGGTGCGTCCCCAGGATTTCCCAGAGAAGCAGGTGGTTTTATTCCTGTTTCGCAGACCGGACACTGAGGGGTGGCTTTGCTCTAAGAGTGAATCCCGGTCAGATGTGCCTGCAGCCCCCACCTCGCTCTCGTGTGCTGTAACGGCAGGCTGCACCCCCACGGGTGGTACTGTCGCGGGCATAATTTAATCTGGTTTTTTCCCTTGAGAACCTTCTGCAGCCACGGATGTGCAGGAGAGATTTGTCCCTTAAATAATCAGATTAAACAAGTCTCCTGCTGCACAGTAGCCCAGATGCTGTGTGGGACAGGGAGGGTCTGTTGTCCCCCTTGCAGAGGGCAGCACGAGTTGTCAAATACCGTACGGGGATGGGGGGGTGGCAGGTTTTTCTCTGCGGCGCTGTGCGTTTGACATTCTTGGTAGCACGATGGTGCACTCCGTCTGAAAGGGAGGTGGCCAGTGCCATCAGGCTGCTGCCTGATTTCGTCTGGGTATCAGCAAAACCTTGTGTTTTCAGGTATTCTGGTTTCCAAAGCCATTCTATTAAGGCTCATCAGCACAGCTGATGGAGAACCATTAAGGAGCACGGGGTGTCCGGAGGCCCCTGCAATGAAAAATGTTCTCTCTGAAGTTGTGGTTTGAACATCAGGGACTCCTCCTGTGCCGCTCTTATTAACATCATAACTCAAGGAGCCTTCTCCCATCTCCAGGAGAACATTCAGCAAAGCATTGAGGCTGCAGACTCGCAGGCGAATCAATAGACTTTGGTTTTAGCAAAAAATATGCTGTGATCAATATTTAAACAGGATCCAAATATACCTCTTTCTTTCCAGCTGCCTGCCAAAGACCTAACGGGGAGGAGGGGAGGGCAGCTCTCCTCCGGGTGTCATTAGCGGTGACCTCGCGTCTGAAGGAGCCTTCCCATGCCAGGGGCTGCTCGGCAGCGGGACCTTGGCACCGCGAGGCAGTTCTGCGGGAGGCTGGAGCCGGGATCAAATAAAAGGATGAAAAATCCCTCTCTAGCAGGAGCACGGGAATCACGCTGCTGCCCGGGGCGGCGGGTTGTGCTCAGCTGCTGGCAGGGATCTGCTTCAAAGCCAGGGTCAGTGGAGAGGGTCTCCCAAGGAGACCTTCCTTCTACCTGGAGGCAGAAAATTCTCAGCAAGAGCTTCAGTTTCCCCAGAAGATCCCAGAAGCATGTGTGTGCTTGTCTGGAGTCACCGGGCTGTGGCTGTCGGACCCAACCGTGGGCTGTGTTGTTCTGCCTGCAGCTGCTAGCCCAGATGGCCACCAAAGATTTCGCTTACTAAAGTTTTTGATTTCTCCCTTTTTTTGGCTAAAGGCAAGAAAAGAAATAAAAACCACAAATACCTTCAGAAAATGTGGGATTTGTTTAATAATTTATTTTTCTGCCACCTGAGAGGACAAAGTCTGGCCAGTACAACCTGGTTTTACCTCAGTGGGATATTATTTCACTTCCAGCTACTTGAAATCAGTTTTTCTGATTGTATCTTGGACAGCTGAACAGAAACTTTAACCTGACAATTTCTTCTTGCTGACTTAGGTCATTTGTATTATGTTTCTTTCTAAAGAGAAGTTCTGGCTGAATCGCTGTCAGAGCAGTACCCATCCTTTACTTCATCATAAAGCACTAAGGAGAATTTAGATAATCAAATCCAACTCCTCATCTCCTAAGAGATACATACAATCCATACTGTGTAATTACTTCTCTTTTCAGAGGGGCTGTCATCATTTGATTAGCTCAGATTACGCCGATGCCAGCGGGTGAAGATGTCCTGCTCGGCACCATCCATCTTCAGGCACCCAACCAGCACAAGGATCAGGAGGGAAGGAGCACTTTGCCAGGAGATATAACGATGTGTAATTGGATAATACAATAGGAGTGGGAAGAAAAGGATGAATATAAAGGGGAACACTCTCCCACTAAAGCCCAAAAGCTTATCAAAGAGCCTCCCAGGGGGAACAGTGAAAGTTCTGTCAATCTTGCCTAATTTAATATGGGATGGGGCAAAGCAGCGGGTACTGAACAGTGAACAAGACTCCATGTGCAAGGGAGGAACTGGTGACTTGCAGGTATTTCCCATCTTTTTAATTTAGAATCAGCATATAGGAACGCACGTTTCTCTGCGTAGCCCTTGAAACAGCATGACTGAAGGCATGCCTGACTTAAAGCATGTGCGTGGTTTTAGTGGGCTGAAGGCAGTTAGCATATGCCTGCCGCAGGACACGTGGTTTGGGTTTTGCTGGTTGGAAATCTGAATGCTCCAATTTGGGAAGGGGCCGTGAGTGGAGTTTAAGCTCAAGCATGTGTTGAAGCTTTGGTCAGACACCGCGGCTCCAAGGGGAGCCTCACACCAATCCTTATCCCAAGGCTGGCTGTCCTCAGGCAGGGCTGCAGGCACCCTGGATCAGGCATGTTGGCCAAGGGACCGAGGGAGAACAGCCAAGAGCAAGGACTGGGACAGGTTGCCCAGAGAAGCTGTGGATGCCCCATCCCTGGGAGTGTCCAAGGCCAGGCTGGATGAGGCTTGGAGCAACCAGGTCTAGTGGAAGGTGTCCCTGCCCATGGCAGGGGGTGGCACTGGGTGGGCTTTGAGGTTCCTTCCCACCCAAACCATCTTGGGATTCCATGACCGGGGCTGCACCATGCACTGTGTACCCAGCGGCTTTGTGCATCATCTTCCTCAAGCGCTCTGTGCCTGAGCTGAAGCATTTGTGAGCTCAGGACAGTAGTACTTGCCTCTGCCAGGGGTGGTGATAGTGACTTAATGTTTCTGGATCACTCAGCGAGACTTTAATCAAAAGTTCTAAATAAATGCGCAGTTTTATTACGGGGAGGAAGGCACTTTGGCATCAGCATCACGCACTGTTTGAACCTCCTGTCCTTTCCTGCCCCATCAAGCCTGCTTCGCAGCACGGCTACGGCTCGAATTCTCAGCCACTGCAAGAGCAGAGCAAATGTGGCTAAGTATTCGAATAAAACTTAATTTCCTTGTAACCTTGGCACAAGAAGAAAAGCATTAATTTGATTTAAGACACTGGCACAGATAGCTTTTTTTTATTATACTAATAATACAAATAATTCCCTTACTCTACCCCATTTTTTTTTTTTAGATTGGAAAGAAGCAAATTGATCAAATTGAATTAGGATAGCCTGAACATTTAATTAATATTTATTAAGATTTTAGTGCAAGAGACATACTTGGAACAAAGGCTTGATTATGGGTTTAAACCTTCTTGCATGAAGCCTGACCTTTTCCCATCGGGCTGCTCTCCAGCAGCTCCTGAGCCGCCGGCTGCAGGCGGCACAGGTTGGGCTTGGATGGAAGGGATCCGGGCTGGGGTTTAACACGGCAACTTGAACGCATTTGCTGCTGCAGCTTCAGTTGTCTTGCAGAACATTCCTCGAGTTTTATAGCTGGTGAAGTACAAGGGGATGGAAAAAAATAGGCTGGAATAGGAATAACTAGATAGGGGAGTAACCTCCTCTGTCTGCCAGGGAGGGAAGATGTGGGAGAGTTTTAATGATAGCTGCTCAGACAAGACGCAAACCCGTTACCGCGCTCCAGAGAGCATTTGTGTCGTGGTCACAAATGTGGGTCCTTGGTGCCACCACATTATCATCTTCAATATTAAATAATAATAGTAATAACAGCAAAATTAGGAATAGAGTCTTCCTTACGGAGGACGGTTAGTGGTGGATTATCCACATTTCCCCATGGCACAAGGGAAGTGTCTGTGAAGGTCTAGGTTTTACCCTCATATAACTTGTTTGCCCTGAACTTCTTCAGGCCTTTGTTTCCTGTTTCTGTGTTACTGGAGAAAGGGGCAAAGGAAAGAGTTCGCCGGGCCCTGGGCTCTGGCCAGCTGAACGTCTTTGGGTGCCGTATATAACGTGCTTATGCAGAAACGATTCAGGGGAGAATCAGGATAGAAAGCGATAGAGTTACTGCATGTCTGTGCAAGTGATATGGATTCTTTGTGTCTATTTTCATTTCCAGGGCTTTGCCCTTTTCTCAGTTTTCCTGGCTGGCACAGCATCCTTGCTGACCCTCCGCCGTGACTCCCCCTCGTGCATATGGTCACGCCGCAGGAGCCCTTCCCTCTGCTTGAAGAAACAGAAACATGGTAGCAAATGTGAATATCATGAGACAAGCCCTCGTGGGTTGTTCCTGACGCTTCCCTCCCCTTCCTTACCCTGACTGCAATATTTGTTGTAGTTTGTAACGTGCAATCGATTTTATTTCTCTTTCACTTGGCCAACTTGGGCTTCCGCTGCCCTCTGGGTTTTTTCTTGATGGGAAAAGAAAGTGGAATCTCAAAGGGGAAAAAAAAAAAAAGGGTGGATAAAACCCCCTCAGCTTGGCAGTCACCTCCTGCCTGGACGTTCTCCTGAGACGGCTGCAGACCGTGGTCACCACCACGTGTTAATTAACAACCTGCGCGCCTTCCAGCTGTTTGACAATTGTAGCTGAGCTTGTAGGAGCAACAGGGGGGATGGTTTTTCCCTCTCCAATTTCCACGCCTAAATCCTTTCTTGCCTTAGCCGTGCCCACATGCAGTTGTACACCTGAGTAAGTCTGATACTCACATTGAATCAATACCATGATTTATGCATAAAAGCCCAGAAACCCTGCAAAACAATTGTGCAAGTAATTTTTCATGAACCAGACTTAAAGCGCTTGCCAACAGGCTAAATTACCCTCTTGTTAAGTGTTGTACTTTGTTCTTCCTTCTTTCTTCTCCTCTGTGTATGCCTTAATATTGATAAGTGTTCTCTAGCATGAGAGAATATTTGCATTTTTTGCTAAACATCATGTGGGTGAACACATCAAAGGATCCTTTTGTTCTTTCCCAATATTCCCTCAAATTCAGGACTTGATGTCGGAGATAGCTGCATGTGTCGTGGCTGGAGGTTCTGTATGGGGGCTTGTTAGTAAGACTCAGCCCTCAGTAGCCTTGGAGCAGTTTACTTAAACACGCAAAGTACCGTGGAAAGCCTTTCCCTGTGATATTTGAGTAAGATGTTTGTGTTGAGGTTGCCTTTTGATTCTCTGCTGTGCAGAGCTGATTCAGTGGCTTCCCTGCCTGTGGTTAGACTTCAAGTAGCTGCTGCAAAGCAAATTAATGATATTAATAATTTCTCTCCTTCCTTGTGTGGCTGCTTGACTGTTCTTTGTTATCAAGGCTTCGGTTCCCTTCAGTCCTGCCCCCCACAGTTGTGCACCTGCATGGGAGAGGACTGGGGAGTATCTCACAGAAAACAGACAATCCACTGTTTTTCTCCATTGCACTTTGTAAAAGCAAACAAAAACGGGTTTGGAAGGTTGATTCCCTCCATATAAACACTGGCCCAATGAGATAATCCAATGACCGGCTGTCTCCATCTCCAGAGGTGCCCATTCCCCTGCCCTTCCCTGGCACTGGGCTCCCAGCGAGAGCCCATCCCCAGCACAGCCGAGAGCAGCTGGCAGGGAAAGGAGCGGTTCTGACTTGTACTACACCTAGTCTTTAAAAATGCCACCTATTAAAGAGAATCAGAATTTAACAATCTTGTCTGTCAGAAACAAATTGCTACGGTAACATCAGTGTTCCCCAACTTAGTTAATGTTTATTTAAATGACCATTTTCTACCGGCAGATGAAAGATTGAACTGTTTTGTTGCTATTGTTGTTTTTTTAAAGTCCTCAAATATGAAGGCGCCTGAAGCCAGCATTTGATTCTCATTATGTTATGACATTCTTTTCCCTGACATAATTTGAATAACACCCTGTTTAACTCAACAGCTGGAGGGATATGGTTTTTTCTTTAAATTTTAGAATGTGAAGCTGGTTCTGCCAAAACCTCCAGTTCTCAGCAAGAAAAAAAAATAATTAAAAAGTCTGGTGCGGGTAGCAGAGCGCTCATTTTCCCTAAACACCTTTACACGCTTCTGGAAATTATCACCCAGGGTTTTTGTTTACCGCAGTGATTAGTATAGCATAGCCACTCAGACAGAGAGAAAAGTGGCAGGCACGAAGGGTGCCTTAATGACACACACACCTTTCCATTAGGAACCAGATTGATAGTTACCCACTCTTGGATTTCCACCTCTTAAGGGATCATTACGATCAATTAGCCTTCCCCTGTCTAGCACAGGCTATAGGGTTTCAGCTGGTTGGTTTTGCATCAAGCTTACGTCTCGCAGCTTGAACAAAAGCGGATATTTAGGAGGACACAATCCTGTCCTGGCTTGATTTAGATTTTATATTCCTTCCAGGCATCCCTGTTCCGCGCTGCTCCTCATCGCTGACCTGCACTGGGAAGCATGGCCAGGCACGCTGCAGACCCACCCAAGCAAAGCTCCCATTATCCTCCCTCGGCACCACTTTGCATCCAGACTAATCCAGCCCTGACCGCTGTGGGTTGAGCGCTCAGCAGCCCAAACTTTATCCTTCATCCCACGTTTCAAAAGAGCATCAGGTCCCTACAGGGTCCAAATCTCAGTGGGAGCCCAGTGGATTTTATCCTCCCTAAGGCAGCATCCCTTTTAAAATGGGATTTCTGGGGCACTAGGTTTTATTAGCACCCTTCTCATCGCTTACCCACAAAGCATTCCTTCCTCCCTGATCATATGCAAGTTGAAATGAAAGTCAGATTTGATTCAAGTTTTCTTAAATCTTACTTCTTACTGCTCCTCTGGGCACGTTATTGAAACTCCAGACACTCTTCCCCATTTAAGGAGTTAATGAGAGTCATTTTGAAGCCTTGAAACCTACTTATGGTTTACCTGCTATTCAGGAACCTGTTCCCAAGTCTCCCAACCAGCTTTGCTCTGGAACAGAGTTTCAGGCAGCAGGTCACCACGCTGTTTTGCTAGATGACTGCCCTCCGTATCCGCGCATTCCTGTGGTTTCCCCTGTGCACAGTACGCGTCTCTTGGAGTTCAGGTGCTCCTTGAGCAGGTCGCTCCAGCCTGCCGTCGGTCACGTTAACGGTTGTTAATTAGATGCGGTCACTTTAAAGCCAAGGTCAACATACAACGGTTTAGTTGAATTTTGCATAACCTCGTGTCTGTCTGCTGGCTGGTGGTTTTCCTACAGAGACCAAGTCCGCTCTGTTTCCTTAAAAACTCCAACACCCCTCACCACTAGTGTTGATTCCAGGTTAAGCCTGTTTCGTCTTTCATAACTCTCTCCCAGGCTTCCAGATGTTGCACCCGGTTCCGCGCTTGGCTGCGGGCGAGGAGCAGCTGGGCTGCGGGCTGCCGAGGGGCTGCTCCCATGGTGTTGTCCAGTTCCTTTCTTTATGGCAGAGTCATCCAAAACCTGTGTAAACACATCAGTAGGAAAAAACCATGACGTTACAGTAGTTTTTCATGGGCTTTCACACCAAGTCTCACTTCCAAAGTTTCAGAGAACTCACAGCTCTGCAGCAAAACTCTCACAAAAGTCAGTGGGATCATTATTTAATTTAATTAATTAATCTGTCGCTTGAAAAGTTTGAAGAGAAATGAAGGAATATATCTAAAATACAGCATCTAGTAATTTATGAGTTACTGCATGAAACCAGTAGCAATTTTTCTCAGACTGTGATTTACAGACAGGGTGTAGGGCAGCAGAAGCAAGTGCCCTAAAGCCATAAAATAAGGTTGCTCGCTGGCAGGACCATGCTTCAGCTTGACAGCAGTTCACATTTTCTTAAAACACAGAAATCAGCGTCAGGGACCTGCAGCCACCAAAAAGCTGGTCCAGACCTGCCAGAGCATCACTGCAGTGCGGAGGAGGCAGAAGGAGCGACGTGAAATGACCGCTCGGATGGGAGAACTTTCTGTGCCCTGCCCTGACAGGCGGCGTTAGCTTAGGCTGTGGAACCTCGCTGCATGTTTCTTACTGTGGCTTGCGTGCCTGACCCCGGCCGGGCAGGTGTGAGGGAAGATTGGCATTGTAAATCTCAAGAACAGGAGAAACCTCCCAATGTTTAGGGATGGTGATACTGCAGTGGACTCGGAGTTTGCAGGCCGGGTCCCGAAAGGCTCAAATACTTTATCACGACATCATCTGACCCTGACCATCAAGCCAGAAACCTCACCTTCACCGGGGTTTTGATAAGATTTTCAGAACTTCCTTCTGGGGTCAGCCCCAACATGTGCAGAGAAAGAGCCTTTCTCACCTTACGCGGGGTTTTCATTTCCATTTCATTCCGTGAGCTCAGGAAGTGTTAGAAGCTGAACAGAGAGTGAAAATTATTTTTATCCAAATTAAGCTGAACCTTACAGCAGTGCTGGGTTCAGAGTGTGGAGCTCCCTCATCTGTTTATATTCTCTCCTAAGCCACTGGCTCAGAACAAAAGGGGT
The DNA here is from genome assembly GCF_000690775.1 of Eurypyga helias. Lineage (NCBI taxonomy): Eukaryota > Metazoa > Chordata > Aves > Eurypygiformes > Eurypygidae > Eurypyga > Eurypyga helias. The sequence goes on from NW_010265444.1 coordinate 79,461, forward strand.
CAGCAGCCACCGTTCCTCTGACCTCTGAATTGCTAAACTCTTCTCACTTCTGGCTCTCTCTCGCTGGCTCCAGAAAAATAAAAGGTTTTGTACTAAATCCTTTGCAGGGCAAGAAAGAAATCTATCCCCAGGGGAGAAAAGGCAGCAAAGGAGAAAATAAACTCTCAGATTAAATTTTAAAATTGCTTTATTAACACTTCTTTCTTTTAAAACCTTAGTTCCCCTGCGAACACACACACCTTGGACCCTTTCTGTTTCTTAATCGCGCTCTCTCATTTAAACCACAGTAAAAAGATAAATGGGGAGGGAAGAATGGAGGTGTCTCCAGTTCCCCCTTAACCCCCGTACAAAATTGCTATGGAAACAACAAACACGATCTCTCCGCGGCCGTTCTGCATTCCTACGGGCAGCTGTACGTGGGATGGCAAATGCGCTGCCCTCACCGCGCCGCGGACAGCCCGGTTAAGGAGAACACCGGCTCGGGCCCCGCTGGGGTGCCGGATGCTGAGAGTGGTTCACAGCACCCCTCGCGCCGTGGCAGATGGTCTCTTCTGCGCCCCCAGCCGCAGGCGCTGTCCCAGCCGTGACCGTCTCTCCTTGCGTCTTTGGATAATTCCCTGTGAAAGCAAAATAACGGACACAAATTCACTCATAGGGAGAGGAGCTAATTACCTCTGGACCACTTTAAGCCCCGAGCCTTTAACCAGTGCCAACGAGCATCCCCCCTTCTTTTCTTCCTGCAAGCACCTGCAGGTGTTCACACGGTGCTGGTGGTCATTGGGATTATGGTGCCATTTTCTGCTTTGCAGGCCGGGCAGATGCCTGAGCAGATTACAGTTATTGCAGCACAAAGCTGCTCAAATTGCCCTCTCTTCTGGGTACCGAAGCAGAAGCAAACCGAACTGGATGATGTTCAGTTCATCTCTGTTGGCAAACAACATTATAGCTTCATTTATCCCCCTCCGTGCATACGCCCCATGCTCTGCGGGTGAGTCCAGCTCCTCTCCTGCTGGCCTGGGGAATCCGCCTGGATCTGTTCCCTTTTGCCAGGGGAACCCCTGGCTCAGTCAGCATCTGCCAGTGGGTAACAACCACCCCCGTGTCAGTGTCACTAATGAACCGTCCCTGTGTGTCCCGCTGTCTGCCTGGGCTGAGAGGCAGCCTTGGATGCCTTCATGGAGATAGAGTGGAAATTCTCCCCGGAGAGGGTGGGAGCACTGGGACAGGTTGCCCAGAGAAGCTGTGGATGCCCCATCCCTGGGAGTGTCCAAGGCCAGGCTGGATGAGGCTTGGAGCAACCTGGTCTAGTGGAAGGTGTCCCTGCCCATGGCAGGGGGTGGGACTGGGGCAGCTTTAAGGTCCCTTCCCACCCAAACCATTCTGGGATTCTGTTCCATAGGCTGGGTGTACCCCACAAACATCATTGATGTCTTTGACATTGATGATTAATGTCTTTCACAGTTTGATTTCATAGAAATTGCCTCCGCCAAAAAGCTCAATGTATTTCCTTAAACAAATCAAGCTTAATAAATATTAATGCACGGTGTCCTCACTGTATATTAAGTCTGGATCTTTCTAGGTAATGATTTGAATGGCTGATAAAATTATATTTAAATATTTTATGCAGAAAGAGATCTTTAACTAAGGCAGTGTGTACAGGGGACAGTGAGTGCTGGTGTGCTCTGGCCGGTCACGCGTTGGCACTGCCCTCACTGAGCTCCTTCCCTCCCTCCTCCCCTCCGTCCATTGTTCAGATGACTGGCATGGACGTGGTGGAGGCTCCCTGTGACTTTACCCTTTTTTCCGTCTCTTGGTGGTGTCTGGAAAGCAGCCGTCTGACAGGGCTGGGGGCTGGAGCAGTGTGCTGTTTACATCCAGCTCTGCTGTCAGCGGCAGGAGCACCTTGCAGAACTGCCGCAGGCACGGTGGGCGTTTGTCCTGGGTTTGTCCTTCTTCCTGACTTGCTTTCCTTCCCAGTTATTTTAGGTTTTGATGGCGTCCTCCCCACCACCACCCAGGGGTGAGAACGAAGGTGGTGGGCGCTGGCTGTGCCGTCACTGCTGGGTTATACCGGGCCCTTAACTGGGGGACACCCAGCCCAAACTGGGGATGCTTTCCTGCAGCCTACCTGGCCCCGAGCAGGGCTGCAGCTCCGCCGCCACATTCTCACAGGATGTGAAAAGATGCTGAACTCGGGTGATGCGTGTGGAGCGCAAATCGACCCAGGATCGGCCTTACAGCCTCGCTGCTCTTCTTTCTTACAGGTTCCCGTGGTCAAGGAACTTGCAGTGAACTTGAGCAGAGGAGGAGAAATGCCTGGTTTAATTTGGGATAACCGAATACCACCACGGGAAGCACCGCCCACCCTTTGCTCAGCTTTTCTCTGCGCTGGGAACCACCAGACAGCTTTCGGGGCGAGCTTTGGCGTGTGGGGAGATGCCAGCTGCTGAGAGAGGTGAAGTAAGTGGATATTTCTTGGAAAGAAATTTTAAAGGCTTAACTCCCCCAGATTTCCTTGGCTTAGAGTTACAGGCTTAGCTGCAGCTTTGTGACTAGTTTTTGATATCCTATAAGTACCCCACGAGGATTTCAGATGAGTCTGAGCACGGGCCACGTTTGTCACTGGGTTGGAACAGGACATAGGCAGCGATGCATTCGTGTCACCACCAGAATTTGCTTATCAAAGGACCCTGCACAATGCAATCTCTCTCTCCTCCTTTAATTTCAGATCCATGTTGAGGATTTTCCCCTCTGTGATACACTCCTTGCAAATATTGACTTACCAGATTCTGTGATTGATAGAACTCAAACATATTAGTCTTATTACATCCTATATACTTTAATTAACTTCAGCAGGTGATGTTAATCAACTTGAATGCTGAGATGTGGAGCAGCTAAGTAAATGAGAGGGAGATGGGAAAACATCTCTGTACATTATCTACCTGTGTGTATAACTCCTGCTCCCAAGCCAGATGCATGTGGAAGCGATTTTTCTGAACAGAAATCTCTGCAAGGGATGTTTGATAGCAGGTTGCTTCAGTTTAAGACACAAGAGGTGGTCAGAAGGTGCAGCAGTGTTATCAGGTTACAAGAAACATTGAAAAGAGCTACTGTTTAAAACAGTGGTGTTTCTAACCGCCGGAATTCAGCGCAGGCTTGTGTCTTCATATGGCAATGTTTACACTCATTTGTAAGCCTCATGTACCAAAATTTTGTGTTTCTGAGGTCAACAGCTAGTGGGAAAAGTGTAATCCAGCTGACATTCTCATCAGCCAGTGTCTTAACTTTATAATCACCATCAAAAGTCCTTTAAAAGAAAATGCAAGTTACCCCACAGCCTTGGAATAACATGCACTCACGGGAAATATGGTTTAATACTTTGAGGTTGCCTTATGTCCTGGCAATCTTCCTTAATTCCACTATCATACCTTTGTGTATTCCTCCCAGCCGTATCAGTATGCAATCAGCATTTAAAGACTTGCTAAACTCTTAGCGTTGATCATAAAAGAGCTTGCGATTCCTGTATCAAAACCAAGAGCGAAACACGTGGGACGAGGACAGCAAACATTTCCAGCAGGTGCTTCATCCCTCTCACTTGGGGATCCCCCGGGTTCATTTGTTGATGTACCTGGTTTGGTAGATGGCCTGTTTGATTAAGTAACTGACGTGTAATCATTTTGGTTCTAAATGGACGATTCATGTTTCCATTGGGTAATTTACCCACTGCTGAGCATCCTGTGCTCAGTTCACCAGGCAGTGTGCCTACTGGTTCCTCAGTGAGCTTCATGTGAGTATCAGCACTAACTATACCTCCTTGAATGGCTAATATGTCCGCGATGTTATCGAATTCTGCACTGAGAAGCACTTTATATGCAAAATGTAACGTGAATAATGTCCAATATGTTATGCAAATAGAATTGACTGTTTCTGAACTTGCAAAAGGAAAATATTATTTGCAATTTATTTCAGTTTTAAGCCCTTGTATGCACGCAATATTTAGTAATTTCTATATAATGCCTAGTCATGGAGTACCCTCTGTACCTCGCATAGGTACACCAGGGACTTGCTTCACCCATCAGTGAAACGCAACAGGG
>NW_010265445.1:0-10576 GCF_000690775.1 Eurypyga helias
GTTGATACAGTGGCTCACAGCGCCGTCCCCAGCCCCACCATCAGTGCTGGGGACAAGGACAGAGGTCCCTGTTCCTCCCAGCTTTCCCCATCGGCACCGTGGCTGGGCGCCTTCCCCACAGACCAGCCGGGCACGTAATGGGATTAAGTGCAGCCGGGATTACAGGCTGGGGCTTGGCAGAGTAATCCTGTCATCCCTGCCCTTCCCTGCAGCGAGCACCAGGCTCTGCTCCACAACCCCGCTGGCACGGTGCTGCTTCGCCCCTGGCTCCCACCGGCCACCCACCGGCACCCCCAGCTGCTGGCTGTGCCAGGCACAGCGGAGTGCTTAGGTTTATGGATTTGTGATTTATCTCTGTGCACATGGATAATCTCCAGGCAGGACCGTGAGAGGCTACACCTTTGCTCCTTGGCCCCCCCAGCTCGCTCCTTCCTCCCCAGCGGGGCTGGACCTTCAGCATCCCCAGGAGAACACCCTCACTGGGGTTTCGGGGCCAGGTCCAAAAGCAGAAGCACAGGGGGATGTTGATTTTAGGGATGTGCCTGTGAAGAGGGAGGCCCATGCCCGGGTACCATCCCTAGGGATGCAGAGAGCTGGGACCGTGTTGCCAAGCACCCTGGCCATGCCATCCTGCTCTGCCACCACTTCCTTCACCTTTTGGGAGCCGTGGGGCTGGCAGCACATTCCCATGGCGATGGGCGGGCAAGTGACAGCCAGCGGGTTTGGTGCCAGAGCCAGTGGCTGACAGGCAGGACCGTGTGTCCATCTTCACAGCACCCTCCCTGAGACTGAGCAGAGGAGTGGGGCCCTATGACTGGTTGATGAAAAACTGAACATGAGCCGGCCGTGTGCGCTGGCAGCCCAGAAGGCCAACCGTATCCTGGGCTGTATCCAGAGAAGTGTGGCCAGCAGGTCGAGGGAGGGGATTCTGCCCCTCGACTCTGCTCTGGTGAGACCCCACCTGGAGTGCTGCGTCCAGCTGTGGAGCCCTCAATATCAGAAGGATATAGACCAGTTGGAGCGAGTCCAGAGGAGGCCACGAAGATGCTCAGAGGGCTGGAGCACCTCTGCTATGACGAAAGGCTGCGAGAACGGGGCTTGTTCAGCCTGGAGAAGAGGAGGCTCTGAGGAGACCTCATTGCAGCTTTCCAGTATCTGAAGGGGCTACAAGGGGGCTGGGAGAGGACTTTTTACAAGAGCCTGTAGTGATAGGACAAGGGGTAATGGGTATAAATTGAAATCAGGGAGGTTTAGATTAGATGTCAGGAAGAAATTCTTCACAGAGAGGGTGGTGAGGCACTGGAACAGGTTGCCCAGAGATGTTGTGGATGCCCCATCCCTGGATGTCTTCAAGGCCAGACTGGATGTGGCTTTGAGCAACCTGGTCTAGTGGAAGGTGTCCCTGCCCATGGCAGGGGGGTTGGAACTAGATGATCTTTAAGGTCCCTTCCAACCCAAACCATTCTATGATTCTATGATTCTATGACCACATCACCCAGCATTTCCAAAGGGGCTTCATTAGTCCACCCTCTTCTAAGAGCTTTTAATTACAGTATCTAATGACGAGGCCTTGGAAACAGCATCTCCAGGCAGATGCTGGCTGACTCTCCCAGGGAGGGAGGCTGCCACGTCAAAGCATGAGGGCAGGGAGCTCGCACCAGACCCCTGGACTGCCAGATGTGAGCCAGGGCCGGGGCAGGCAGCATCCCGCCCCACAAACCCACTGCCGAGGCAGCAGCGAGCAGGAATACCGTTCTGCCGGTTCGCTGCCAGAGCAAACCCTCCGGAGCAGGATGCCGAGGGGTTCAGGGCAATGCTGAGGGGTAGGAATGCTCCCGCTCGGGGTTCTTCCTCACGGGAGCAGACGCTGGCAACACGCTGCCCAGCAAACCCCTGAACATCCCGAGAAGCTGTGGGAGAGCCAACAGCTCCACCCTGGAGAAGGAAGGAGGTTTAGGTCCAAGAGCACAAAACAAGTTCTCAAGACCAACGGCTTTTCTAAATCAAAAGGGGAAACATGATGGTAAAACAGGAAAATAAACCCACAAAAGCTGGCAAGGCGAAGCCAGAGTCAAACTTCCATTTAACCTGATTTTTCGAAGCTGCTCAGGTGCCTTGTAAAACCACAGCAGTTGTTCAAAAGGCACCAGCTGGAAACGTCAGTCGGAGAAAGGGGGGATGGGGACTGCTCCCATGGCACAGCCACACGTCCAGGACCGCCGGAGAAAGAGCCCCAAAAGGTGCCGCTTTCTGGAAGGTTTCTGGGCAAAGCCCCGGCGCAGGCTCGGCGAGGAGGCTTAGCCAGAGCACGCTTAATCCACCCGCCCTGACAAACACAATCAGTGTCCGAGCGGCTTCCCCGGGGAGCCTGGAGCTCCCCGCGGGGCCGGATCCAAGCCCGGGACAGGCCGGGAGTGCAAGCGGTGCCTGGGGAAGCCCTTTACTATCAGTGCTCCAAATGTGAGACAGCTGCAGGAGGAAGGGGAACATGGCTGGAAAGCTCTTCTAAATCCCAGTTTGGGGGCTGCAGTTTCCCCCTGACCTGAGTTATTGGCCACAACAGCTCCCGGGGAACCCTGGCACCCCAGACAGGCAGAGGGGCACGGGAGGGGATGAAGGGATGAAACCATCTCCGTCAGCAGCTCGCAGTGCTCTCCCTTTAACCTCCGGTGGGATTTTGCAGGGATGAAACGGCAGGATTAAATATAAGCAAGGAAGTGCAAAGGGATTGGGAGGAGAGAGAAGGGTCAGTGGTCCGGGCAGACAAGCCCAGCGGGGTTTGATTTATCAGGGGGTGCAACAGGGCCGGCCACAGGCACAAGCACCAAAGATGAGGGAGTTCACAAGTTCCAGCTGTCGAATAAATCGTCTGTCCCAGTCCCACAGCCCCGGGATGGGAGGTGAGCTCCTAATCACGGGTGGGACACGGCCCGAAATCACTCACGCATCCCCCTCACCCCACCTTGGAAAGGGCTGCAAGGGAGGGAGCAAGCATCCACCTTCATGGAGTGGAGACCCCAGAGTCTGCTCACCACTGCACACGCAAGGACCCCGACCCTCGACTCCGGCAGTTCACAGGCCCCCAACATTCCACCCACAGGGACGGGGCCACATCCTAAACACCAGAGCCAGAGGGGTCATCCCGTTCCTCTCCTGCCTGCACCCTCAGGGTGGGCAGCCTTGCCCCTCACTCCCCACCCCACTGGCAGCACTGGGAATCCCCTCCCTCCACCAGCCCTGGGGGTTAAGCCTGGATGGAGGAGGATTTAGAGGCTGGATGCTAAACTGCATCGCCCAGCTCAGCGATTCGCAATCACTTCTCCTCGCTCCAACGTTCCCCTTCCCGTGTCCGACCACTGCAGGGGATGTGGCCAGCTCGGCCACACATCTGCTTCGTCTCCCACTCCGATGTTTTGATGGCAAAAGGTGCCTGGAAGGTCTAAGTCTGGCCAGGCTGGGACCCAGGCCCTTGGCGGGGTGAGGGCGCTCAGCCCACCATGCCTGCTGTCCCCCCAGCGCCTCAGGCACCCTCAGAGGTCACTACCTGGTGCCCTGCAGCCCCGGGAGTCGCCAACCCCCTCTGAAAGATGCCCAAGAGGCAGATGAATTATTACTTCATAAGTTTAAGTTCCCTCTAGAGGGAACCCCCTTCAGTCCGCTGGTCATATTTAGAGGGGTGCAGATCCAAACCCACCGAGCTAAGCACGCCCTTAGAGGGGAGAGGAATGCCACCACATTATTCAAGAGACAACAGCAAGCTTAAGACAGGGGAGATCGCTTTGAAAATGAGCAAGTGACTGGTGTGAAAAACCTGCCTTTAAACCCCGACCTCTGCGCTGCTGCCTTCATCAGCTCCGAACGCAGCGACCCAAACTGCGACTGGAAATACCTGCACGGGGTTGGGAATGCTGGCGTGGGGGAGGACTCATCCCAGGGTGCAAAGGACCACTGCCTGTCCCTGTCCCTACCACCTCCATCCCCAGCCAGGGCCGGATCCACCAGCCAAGAGGAGGCACAATCAGAAGACAGAATCACGGAATGGTTTGGGTTGGAAGGGACCTTAAAGATCATCCCATTCCAACCCCCCTGCCATGGGCAGGGACACCTTCCACTAGACCAGGTTGCTCCAAGCCTCATCCAGCCTGGCCTTGGACACTTCGAGGGATGGGGCATCCACAGCTTCTCTGGGCAACCTGTCCCAGTGCTCCCACCCTCTCCGGGAAGGAAATAGGAACTCCTTTGCCTCGGTGCACAGGGTCACAGCCCCCTGCGCATCCCACCTCCGAGGTGCTGCTGGAACAGGGACTGAAGCCCTGTGCTGGAGGGGATGGAGCCAGAACGCGGTACCAAAGCTTCAACCGCTACAAAACTGGGGATTTTCCTGGTGATCCCCACTCACAGCCCCGATGAGCCTTTAGGATGGGCCCAAGGAGACACGGGTGGAAGGATGAGCTGTATGGCTGTGCAGCTGCCTCCTGCCAGGCTGCAAACCCAGGGTGTCCAGGCAGCGAGAGTGATGCAGAGGAGACAGGGAAGGGAAAACAAGCAGAAGGTCAGAAAAACGAGCTCGTCCCGGCCGCCCGCTCTCACTAAGGCCACCGCGTGCCGCGGGTTTATAATGCCAGATAAGGAGCGTCTTAGTGGTAGATTACACGGGCTGCTTAAGCGCTTTGCAAACAGTAGTTACAACACGCCAAGGAGAAAAACAGCCCGCTGCTGGCAGGGCTCCACTAAGGACACCAGCCTCTTCCCTGTGCCCAGAAGGTGTAAAATTAAAGGACAACGGCAGCCCCGGGAGCTGCCCTTGGGACAGGCAGGGGCAGGCAGCCCCCAGCACTGCTCCCACCCCAAACCCACCCGGCCTGGCTTCCCCCCACCTTGCACAGCAGCAAACACAAGGGAGTATTGGGAAAATTTATCCCTGATTTCTTCAAGGTCTGGAGCTTTTGCATCCCGGGAGGTGGGTGGAGGGACTTTTGCAGGAAAATCCTCCCTGTTTCTCAGCACTTTATTTCAGACCTGATTTAAAAGCCCTGCCAGAAGCGAGCAGTCGGAGCATCCACCTGAATTGCTGCTGCCAAACCAAGTTTTCCCTCTGGAAATGAAACTCCGGCTCTGGCTGCCCATCGCCTGCCCGCTCCTGCGGGAAAGAAACCGAGACAAGCGCGGAGCCCAGCGAAAGCGGGCAGAGATGTTCACATAAAACCCCATTATCTTTGCCCAAAGTGCCTCGCTCTGGAAGAGACGATTTTCACCCACAAAGTCCCGTTAGTGCTTCAGTTTTACTGGAAAAGCAATGTTTTCCTCGTGTTTTCTTCAAAAAAACCAACCATGAAAACAATTCTTGCCCTGCAGAGGGAAAGGGAAGGCAAGGTTTGGTGTCTGGGAAATCGCTGTATTTGCTGAATTTTTAGGGGTGAAAAAAACCCCAAACAAATTAAAAAGCACTCAAAACTCCCCCCAAATCAATGAGGTTTCTGGAAGCCTGTGATTAAAACTTCTTCTGCAGCAGAGCAGCTGGCAAGCCCGGTCAGTGGGGCTTTTAAAACCCATCCTAGCAAACCCCACGTCTTAATCCCCCTACCCAGGTCCTGTCCCTGCTAACCCCCGTCTCCCAACCCCTTCCCCAGCCCCAAGGTGCCACAGCCCATCTCAACACCCGCAGGAAACCAGCCTCTTCCACAAACTAGGCCAGCAATTAGCAGCAGTCATTAGCTTTCCTACGCCCCAGGGATGCTGGGCTGGGCAGCCAAACCCCCCCCAGAACCGATGTTCACCATCCCGACCAAACACCCCACAGCCAGGTTATGGCTCAGGCTGTGCCACTGCCTCCCCCCAAAAAAGCCAGAGCCTTCGCAGGTGTCTCCTCCTCACCCTCACGGGTATTTTTTGCCCTTGAATCCTCAGGAACGGCCTCGCTCCACAGGGAAGCGGAGCTGGGGGAATTCTCCCAAACATTAATTGAAAGAGGCGCTTAACGAGGAGAGTTTCTTTTGTCTGTTAATTGAAATAGGTTCTTACTGACAAAACTCTCCATGAATTTTAAGTGGGTTCGCGGGAGGGGGGGGAAATCCACTCAATGAATTGGGTTTTCCTGCTTTGAAACGTGCCATGTAGGTTCCTGTGGCTTTCCAAGCACCCGAGAGCTTTTCTGGATAAGCAGGGCCTGAATCCCAACTATTTTCAAAAGAAAAAGGACAAGGAGAAAATAATATTGGGTGAATTTCTATATTTCCTGGAGCAGCAGCTGGTGCTGTCACCAGCAGGTTGCAGGAGGAGTCTACCCAAAAAACCAGACTGAAACCCCCTCAACACCCCCTTTAGCTGCCTCCGACACTTTGCTCGGCCAGATTTTCCCGCAGGGAAATGCCGGTCCTGCTGCGAGGAGCAGGGGGACGCTGGATTGCGGAGAGCTCGACCCCGACCACGGCAGCACCGCGAGCCCCACGGGACGGGCCAGCTGCTCCGTTTTCTTGACAGCTTCCCATTACAGGGAATTGGAAGTGGGTGGGAGAGCAGATCCATCCCTCCACGGAGGAGTTGCTCTGGGGAGCGCGAGCTGCCCTGCGAAGGCACCGCTGCAAAGCAGCATCCACGCAACCGCAGCGTGCACCAGCTCACGGAGAGCAACCGCTCCGCCAGTGCCTGCACTCAGGAGAAATCCCTGCCAGGATGGAGCACGGCACGAGCTGCCCCCTCCTCCCAGGGACTCCCGAGGGTGCTCCTGCCAGACTGCATCCGTCCTGCCCGATGCCCCAGTGCTTTGCTGAGCCGCAGCCAACCTCTGCTTCTCTGCGGTCTGCCAGGATGGACCCCGCTGGGACCCCACGGCACCCACGGGGCTGGGTGCCCACAGCCGGGATGAATTAGAGGTCAGACAAGGGCCTGCCGTGCGCACGGGCTGCTCCAGCAACGGCTCCTGGGCTGGCTGGTGCTCTGGGGAAGGGCCGGGCCGCACACGCTGACGTAGGGGTGGGAAGCTCCCGGGGCCGGCAAGCTCCAAGGTCATGGCCGGGCCAGGCGGAGGTCAGATCTTTTATTAGACCAAGGGACCCAGTTGGAAAAACTGACACGTTTTGGGCGCACAGGCATTCCTCGGGCCCAAGAGCACATCTGTTTTTTCCTCAAGGTATTAGTTAGGCTAATAAAAGACATTACCTCCGCACACAAACTTTGCCACCCCTAAACGTACCAGAGGCTGCGACGCTCAGCAGCCCAGGGGAATCGCAGAGAGCAGGAACGGGAGACGCTTCCAAGGTCGGCTTTGGTTTGACCCCCTGCTAAAGCCCATGCTTGCCCCCCGCACCCCCATGCCGGGTACCGCACGCAGCCTCCCTCCCTCCTGGCCTCCATCCCGCTCTCCGCGGTAAATCCACGAGGCCAGCAGCTCACCGGCGCAGCCAAGGGAGGCATCGAGGCTGCCGGAGGAGGTATGAAATGGCCCGAGCCGTACGTTTAGACTTCAGGCATCGATAGCGTTTTGCAGCCGTATTTCAGGACTGTGCTGTTAACACTTTTTAACACATCCCTGGTTTTTAAGCCCGTAACACCACTTCAGGCTCCAAGCCGTGGGGCTGCGGGGCTGTATAAGGCTGTGAAGAAGCAGACGGTGGCTGGGAGGGAAAGGGGACACTCCACAAGATGCTGATGAGCAGCTGGAAGCATTTGGGGTTTGCTGTGGCCAAGGCATGGGAGGCAGAGCCGGGAGCAGCAGGCTACCCCGAGGAGCAGGGACACACCGGGGGCTGACATCCTTCCGGGCCATCTCCCTGTGTGGCAGAGGGAGCTGAGAGGGACACCCCACGCCGAACATCCAACCCCCAACACGCCCAAGCCAAGAGACCCAGGAAACACTTCTGCCTCCCCACTTTACAGCAGTGATGAGACTTCCAAGACATTTTGGGTTTCCTGTCAACAACAGGGCAAAGCCCCTGGGAGAGAGTCTCCGTCTCCCCAAGAACACCCACATCTCCAAGGCTTTGGACCAGACCAGCAGTAGGACTGAACTCCAGGCATGCCCCCCTCATAAATATCAGAGCAGCTCCTCCCGGGACACCCCATATTCAGGAATCTCGTAACATTCCCAAACCCTTCCAGAAAGGCTCACACCACCAGCAGCGAGGATCTCAGGCAGAGGGCTGCAGCAAGGTCCTGCTGCTTTTGGGGAGGACACGGCAACCGAGGCGCTCCCCACGCCAGCCCCCTCGCCGCCGGGCCGGCAGTCACGTGTAGGGTTTACGGCTCGATATTGATTTGTCTTCTGGAAGCTCTGCCATTGCAGCCGGTGGCTTTTGCAGGAAAACAACATGAATAAACAAAATGAATCATAAGCTACAGGCGGCCCTCTCCCTGCGTCCACGCTGCGTGACTCACCGAGCCCTTCCAGGGGTCCCGGCGCGAGGGCGGCCCCGCTCCTCCGCAGCCGGGGACGGGCGCAGAGGGGGGTGCTGGGGGCACCACCTCGCACAGGCACTTGGGGACTGAGTCACAGCCCCAAGGTTCGCGAGGTGGTCTCCAAGACAGCAGCATCAGGCTTTCCCTCCACCCGGGTCCTCCTTCTCCCGTCTCAGGCTCCAAAGCCACCGGCACACGGTGACAATGGCACATGGTAAAAATGCACAACAAAATGTCACTGCCTCGGCCAAAAACACACGGGGAAACCAAGGGCAGCTCTGAGGTCCTGAAGTGCCTTCAAGAACAGGCTAGAAACAGCGGCGAGATTGACCTCCAGGGCTATGCAAGATAGAGGAGCTTAATATCTTGCTTCTCTCCCCGCCTTGAGCCTTAACCTCATTCTAGCAGGCTCTACCTCAACGGCCCAAAATAAAAACAACTCAACAAGGTACATCTAGAAGGCAGAATTCCACAAAACCCCTTTCAAGCAAAGCCCTCCATGACCCTGCTCCAGAGCACAAGCAACTCCACCTCCGCAGCTCGGCCAGAAGCCCCGAGACGGGATGCGGGGTCGGACCACGGCTCTGTCCCCGGCCCAGGCACCCAGAGGTGCCCCCACCATCTTTCCTGGGTATAAAAGCCTGCAGGCAGAGCGGGGCAGGCGGTGCCGGTGACACTGCGCTCCAGGGACACGCTCGGCCGTGCCATACTTCACTGTGACACGCTACTGAAAAATATATTAATCATTCCCTCTTCGTTCCAGTCTAGTTTTTGACTTGTGAGGCGTCTTTCCTTTTCTGTTTAAATTACCAACAATGGCGCGTTAAACGTGCCCCGTCCTAGAGCACTGCCAGTGCTGTACGGATAGAAACGGGGGAAAAACCCAAACCAACCTGTAATAAAAAGCCTGTTTGGCTGGGATGCGTTTTCCATCCCCACCCAAACACAACCAGACCAGACCCACCAGCTTCCCAGAGGCACAGGACGCGGGAAAGGCTTCACACACATGAGCTTTCCAGTCAGCATCCATGCTCCGTGCCGGCGGCTCCAGGCTGGAAGGGAGGAATTTGAGGGCTGCAGCTGGCGGGGTGGCAGGGCACGCACTGGGGCTGGGTGAGGTGACGCAGGCAGGGGGCTTGGGGACCAGCAGGACGATAATGCAGGAGGTCCTGGCTTCCCCATACCCATGCACAGATGCCCCAGACGTGGAGGGATGTCGGGAAATGTGAGCATCACCATCACCTTCCCCATCCTTGCCGAAAAGGAGCACCGACATAGGCGAAGGGAAGATGCTCGGCCAGTGATGTTGGGGTTTTTTCCCTGCTGTATAAAGCCCCGCACGTTTTTTCTATTGTTTAATTTCCTTCTTCTCCACCCACGGCAAGTTCACTGAGAAGTGAGGAACTTATTTCCTATTGAATTCGTCCTGGTTGTTTTATTTGGAAAAGGCTGACTTCCTCGGCCGTGGTCCCTGTGCGCAGCCCAGAGGAGCAGGCACAGGGCCGCTCGCCTCCCCGTCCGCACCAGCCCAGTCCTGGTAAAAAACACTCGAGACTGAAGTAACAAAGATGCTGCTTTGGTGCAGGACGAGCTGCTGTCTGAAGGCTGCTGGTGACAAAGCAGCATTGCAAGGCACCCGCTTCCCCAGCCTGAGAGCACCGGTGGAGGGGAGAAGCCCCACGGTGTGGGCTGGGATGGAAGGATGGGTCCGCGCCGGGATGCGCTCGCAGCACTGGGAGCCAGCACCGAGCCTCCCAGGGAAGCAAAGCCTCCCAGGGAAGCAAAGCCTTCCAGGTGATGGCAGAAGGTGGCCAAGCTGGCACGGTCTCTGCGCCACCAGGCATCACGGCTGCTCCACGGGCGGGGAAAGGCTGCCGTGTGCAGCGCTGGAGGCAAATAACTAACGATGGGAGAAAAAAAAATAAATACAGCTAGGCACGAAAGGCCTGGGAGTTCGCTGGGAAAATGCCAGGACCTCTTCGAGGGAGCGATAAGGTGCTTTACGGGGACTCTGGCCAGAGTGGACGGAGCGAAAGGTGCGCACCCCCAAACCAGCCCTCGGTCTACCCCCTCCAATCCTTTATTGGGTTTAATTAACGCCACTCAGGCTGCTCCGGAGGGGGGACGCCTTAGGCCTCGCACCCCACGTCCCCGGTGCCGGGGCGGCAGCTCGGCCCCGACT
>NW_010265446.1:0-335 GCF_000690775.1 Eurypyga helias
CCTCTCAGCCCAGGCTGGGCTTTTGGGGACAAATCCTAGGAGAATGGGTCTGCCATTTTTTGGTGATGTGTGTGGGCTTGGTTGTATCCGTGTGTGCCATGCCCGGCAGGGCTTGCTGCCGGGGTGGCCGGAGGAGCCGGTGCCTCGGGCTTCCCCCGCGTGGCTTTGCCGGCCGGGCAGGGTTGCAAGGCGCATTCCCCTTGCGCAGGAGGGTGCAGGATCATTCTCATTCCCATACAGATTTTACTCTGAATCGTCTGTACTTCACCCCAAAACCCTTGGAGCTCCTGGAAGAAGACAGAGCACCTGCTAGAGCCCGTGGGGGAAGCTGTGCA
>NW_010265446.1:373-1300 GCF_000690775.1 Eurypyga helias
AAAATGAGCGGAATCCGTAAAATCTGAGGCTGTGCTTCTGCAGAGTTTAACCGGCGAAGCGTTAGGCTGTGCCCTCTTGCCGCGCGCGGTCGGCGCTCACCGCGGCAGTGGGTCAGCTGCAGTCGCACGGCTGGAGTCGGGGTGGAGACCCGAGACGTGTCGTCACCGCGAACGCGGCATTGCCGACTGCACCCGTGGTTTCGCAGTAGTTATACGCCAGGGGGGTTGGTGTTTAGGAATTGGTTCCTGGTTGGCACCGTTGGACCTTCCCGAGCCAGAGGGAAACCGAGATCAGACCTGATCCTGTCGCGCAAGTGGCGGCGGTGAGGACGCGGGGGCCTTGGGTGGGTTTTGGAGAGGCGGGAGGCTGGTTCGTTGGGTGTTTGCAAAACACCCAAGATGGACACAAAACCCATGGCAGATTTGCACGTAGGAATTACTTATCCCGCCTGGTGTTTTCGGGATCTCTCGCGTCCCATCAGTGTGGCCATCGGCAGGGCTTGATTTCAGCAGTCCTGCGTGACACCCCGCTGACGCTGGCGAAACTTTTCGGCGTTGACACCTTCAGTTTTGCCAACAAACACCTTTATTGCTGCACTTCACTCTTCATGGTCGCTACTGAACGATGTGGCTTGGTGTCCCCGAGAGTTCAAATGATGTGTTGAACCGAGTTTTCCTTCCCCACCGGGATAGTAGGTCATCTTACATAAATCCTGGCGCCGGCACTGTGGTATTTTCCAGGGGGAGGGTGGGTGCTCAGGGTTCTCAGGCTGATATAATCACAAATTAATCCCTCGTGGAGAATGTGGGTTCCAGGGCCAACCCAGCGAGGCGTGGTCCAGCCCGGGGAAGTCTCCGCATGACCCGCCGGCTCTGCTCATTCTGGAGGAACCCTCCAACCCCCCAGCCCACCCCCACTCTCCAGGC
>NW_010265447.1:0-1774 GCF_000690775.1 Eurypyga helias
CCCTCCCCCACCCTCGAGAGGACAGGGATGAAGACTTGAAGGGACGTGCACTGATTTCTGCCCGTTCTCAGCCTGCCCGAGCCGGGCAGTACGTCCGCGGTGGGTGGGGGGACATTGGGGGACGAGATGGGGGGGGTCTGTACGTGCGGGGTGGCACAGCGGGCGAGGGCTCTGCGTGGTGGGATGTTGTTGTCACACCTCGGTGCTGTTCTTTCATCCCCGTTCGGGTGCTCCCCGTCCCCAAGCCACGCTCCTAAAACCCATCTGGGTTCCTAAAGGGCGACGTTGAACTCTGTGACCAAGAAATCGATGTAGTCCTTTTCCTTCAGCTTAAAGGCTTCAGCGATGATACGGGCGGCTTCCCGATGCTCTTTGCCCCGTAGCCCCGTGCCGTTCACCTCCAAAATGACGTGGCCCACCTTCAGCTTCCCGCAGTTGTGTGCTGAACCCCCACGCTGCAGGAGAGAGGTGGTCAGCTCGTGCTCCCACCCCTCCCCCGGCTCAACCCAGGGATGAAATACAGGGCAGTTTTGGGAAATGAAATATTTTGGAAAGAGGGAATGAATTTGGCTTCCCTCCTGCTTGCTCCTGGAGCGCAGCCCCAGCTGGGATGGCCAAGAATAACCAAGGGGCAGTCAGCTCTGCTTTTCTTTTGCAGTAAATAACTTGAATTTTGCCCGCAGATGAACAGCAGAGGAAACGGTGAGGGAAGACAGCTCCCAAGGGCTCAGTTCTCCGGCTATCATCCACCATTCCCCCTCCCCAGTCCTCCATCTGAGCAGAAAAAGGGCGTTTACAGGTATCTGGAGACACCAGCCAAGCTTTCAGGGCTGCCCAGTCTCCCTTCGAAATGCCTGCAGCAAAGCCATGGCTCCAAGGATGTGCTTTATGTTGTGGGATCATCCATGGGACAGGAACGCAATCCTCAGAACCCCCCTCTCCCCAGCAGAACGATGCCCCTGATGCCTGGGGAGATGGAGGGCTATCGAGGGGGAAAGCACACCTCCAAACCCTCCCTGGGGCTGCTCCAGCCGCGGCCGAAGGGTTTTCCTGATCTCCAGGGAGGAGAGGGATGGGATGTGCACAAGGTTCTTCCCGTTCTCAGCCTGCCCTACCTGGATGGTGACGATGCGGGGCAGCGGCTGCCGCGTGTTTGCTCCACCTTCGATGGCGATCCCCAAGGTGGGTGCGCTCTTGGACACTCGGATCAGACACGACGTGGGCTCCAGGAGCCCCGGCTGCGGGGAGAGACAGCGGTGCTGCCGAGGGAGGCCGGCGCCCCATGGCAGGCAGGTTCACCCACGACAGGCTTTCAGGGGACAGGGTCAGCCCCGCTGCCTGTGTTTGCCCTCTGACTCCTGACATCCATGGCCATGATCCCAACCTGGATCGGGAAGGGTTTGGGGAGGGGCGGAGCAGCTCCCCGACTGCCTGCCTATGCTCCCCAACCTTGCCACCACCAGAAACTCTCCAGTTTCCTTCTCCTACCTTCCCTTCCGGGTGACAGAAGGGTGCTTCACTGGTGGCACACGGAGCCCTGCCGCTGTGCCCTCAGAGCCAGGAACTCTGCCACGTCCCAGGCAGCTTCTCGCTGGAGCTGGGAGGGACTGGACTTGCCCAGGATGGAGTGAATCAGCCCTCTCCGCCGCTCCTGGCTCCCTTCCCCACAGCTCAGCCCAGCGGCGAGCTGACAGCTCATTAAACAAAGGCTGAACAACCCAAAAAGCTGCTGGCAGGCAGGGGGGAGCGGCACTGCCCCTTGGCAGCCCTGGGT
>NW_010265447.1:1813-3760 GCF_000690775.1 Eurypyga helias
TCACCGGCTTGGAGGCCCCTTCTGCCACCCCCTCGCTCCTCGTGGCCTCCTTGAGGCTTCGGCTTTTCCCAGGGACCGGCTGCCGGCTCTTGTCCTTGCCGCTCAACTCGACCTCCCCGATGTCCACCCCGCTGTCCTCGCTGAGGGTCTGCCCGCTGTCCGACAGCTGGGAGAGCGTGGAGGCTGGGGAGAGACGAGGGCTGTTAGACGAGGCTGGGCAGCGCGGCTCTGCGGCCAGCCGAGCACCCACAGGGCCACGTCCCAGGGGGACGACATCCCACCCGCTCCCAGGGCTGGGCACGTTCCCTGGGATCCAGACCTGGAGCAGGGTTCCTTGGGGAACCCCTCAAGAGCAGAGCTGCACACAGGGAACAAGCGGCCTCAAACCCAGGTCCGGGATCCAACCCAGATTCCAAACTGGGATGGAGGGAGATGGGGATGAGATCAGGGATCCCACTGGAGGCCAGTTTGAGCCAGGGATGGGGAGGAGATGGGGGCAGGCCCCAGCAAAGAGCTGCCAGGTAGGAGTTTTCTCCCCTTCGAGGATGAAGACTCCGAGCGGAGATCGAGACCCTGCCTCTGGAATTGTGCCAGGACCAAGGGAATGACGGCAGCTGCAGAGGGCTGGAGGTCTGGGAATTGACTTGGGGGAGCTGGGGGTCACCCTGCAGCCCCCCCTGGGGCAGCATCCATCCCCCGAGCAGTGCCGGGCACTCCAGCCCCCCGAGAGGAACGAACTGCGGGGGGACAGGGTGCCACGGGGGGGCGACAGTGTCCGTCGCAGGGAGCCGGGACGCCAACGGCACATCCCGGGGGCTCAGCGGGGCTGGGGGATGCTCTGGCTGCTCCCAGCCCCGGCGGGATGCAGCCCAAAGCAAAGCCCACCCTGCTGGGCACCCCCCGGCCCGCTGGACCAGAGCCGAGGGACCTGTGGAGCCCAGCACGCTCCTCCCTCCCTTCCACTCCTCTTTCCCAGCATCCGCTCAGCCTAAATCTGACTCCCAAACTCTGTGTGGGCACAATTAGACTTTTTTTAACTCCCCACCCCAAAAATCTGGAGTTAATGGGAAAATCCCAGAATTGCTTATTTTCCCTTTTAAAACTCCACTGGAAGCAGATTTTATGAACCAAAGTAGCAAATCCCGCACAAGAGGGAAGTTGCAATCAACTGCCCAACAGAGCTCGGTCTTTACGTAAAGGTCAGCCTGAATTCTGCTGGAAACCCGGGGAGGCTTTGGAGGGCGAGCCGAATGCTGATGGGGAGCTGGCTGCCCTGGCCCCGGGCCTCGCAGGATTCCCAGCGCTGCCAAAACCCAGGGCCGAGGGCTTTGTCTCCAAGATTAACACACCGCCGCTAACAACAGGGCGAAGGCTTTATGCGCTTCCTGGAATTTTGCTGGTTTTCGCCACGACGCTGTTGAGCCGTTTTCTGCAACTGAAAAATTTACCTCGGGGGGGGAAAAAGAGCAAACCAACACATGGACTCCAAACACTGCCCCAGCCATCTGTGGCTTTCGCCCTACCCTACTGACCTGGAGTTTGAACCAAAATCACAGCGTTTGCCCCCACAGCCCCAAAATCACAGCGTTTGCCCCCACAGCCCCAACCCTGGCACCGCTGCCAGCCCACATCCTCGCCGGGAAGGGGGAACCCCGCAACCAAGCCCGGCGCTCGGGCAGGGACCTGCAGCCCGACACAGCTCTTACTCCTCCAACTCCCTCCGCCAGCTCCTGCCCCGGAGATGTGTCTCTTCTCCCGTTTCTCCCCCCTGGGAACAACCCCAGAGAGGGTTTCTGAACCCCACGGCTGCTGACACCCACCTCTGGCCTGGGGCAAGGGCCTGACTTCGTTGACGTCGGGCTCGCTGTTGGGCTGGTGAACCTCCACCATGATGAAGTGCTGGTTGGCCGCAGCCTGGGGGCTGCCCCTGTCCGGTGGCGGGGGTGC
>NW_010265447.1:3772-6480 GCF_000690775.1 Eurypyga helias
ACGGGGAAGGGGGGCTCTGAAGCCCACTAGCTGCAGGGCCGTCTGGGGGTGGCCTCTTCAACCTCGTCGGGGACTGGACCCTGGGGAAGGGACCGATGGGGTGTTGGCTGACCAAGGAGAGCTGGGCATCCAGTTGCCTCCTGGAGCTGTGCAGGGCCGGGGAGATGGTGGCATAGATAGCGCCTGGGGCAGATTCCTCGGTGGATGTGGTGGCAGTGGAAGTCATGCTGACTGTGTCCTTCTCGGGGTGGCTAGGAGGGGGCGTAGGGTTTCGGGGGGCTACGAAGAAGAGGCCTGACTGGGAGGATTCGGAGGAAGGGCGCTTGGGCTTGTCTTTCCTGGGGTTCCTGTGCAAAGCAGCAGGGTCCAGCGTTTGAGGGGCTGAAGGAGGAGGTGGAGGCTTGAAGTTGGGCGGTTCATCTGGGAAGGAGGAGAGATCATCCTGCCGGAGCAAGAACAGAAGCTTTAGGACACCCTGCTCAGCTGCGAGAACATCCCCAGGCTGTCACCTGCATTTGCCTTCTCACAGCGACCACGGCAAAACGAGCTGATTTTCATAGAAACACCATTCTGACCTTACTGGCAATAAGACTACAACTCACAGTGAGGATGGTTAGAGGAGAAACTACCTAACTCTTGCTCTGGTTTGCACCGAACCTGCTCTTATTCAGCCAGAATCCTCCTTCCTAACCGGCCTGAGTAATGCGCTTCCGTGGCTGCAGCGGCATCCACGGGCAGGAGGCATAGCAAAGAGCTACAGGAGCTGAGGATAAAGTTGGAACCATCAATTTGCCTCCAGGTCCCATCCCAGGTGCAGCAGCAGGGTGCAGCGTCTTACCAGGGAGATGTCCGGCAGGGTGTTGATGCTACTCTGGGGGCCGTCTCCACCTCCCTCCAATTCTGACGTGTTCTGAGAGGACAAAGAAGGAAGAGAACACCAGGTCACGGCAGCAAGGAGCAACCCCCACGCTGCCAGCAGGATTGGGAACATGCAGAGTGACGGAGGGCATCGCCCAAACCCCCCACGCAAGGCCAGTCTTTCACCCAAAGGTTTTGGTTTCCTGGGAGGTTCCCTGGAGACTCACGTGTACAAGCAAAGCAATTTGGTTGGGAAGGAGACTCTCCCAAGCTAAGCAGTAAGCTAAAAGCACGCTGTGAACCTGGCCTAGCAGGGCAATTCTCTCTGTGGAGGAATGTGCTCCTCCTAGCGCAAATCTCAGCTCCTGTTTAATTTGGAGGGAGGGGAGGAACCAGCCCCGAGGGCTGCAGGTTCGACACCTGGATCTTTCCCGGAAGAAGAGCAATGGAAAAGTTTAAAATTTCCCTCCCTTATGAGCCAGAGCAGTCAAGTCTCAGTTGCAAACAGAAGCCACTGCCTTCCCTTTACGTGTCTAAATGTCATTAGAAAATGCCACAACATAGCTCAGAACACAGCTCCAGAAATCGAGCAGGGTTTCAGGAATCTGTGCCAGGGCAGCTGTCAATCAGGATGGACCCAAGGAGAGGACATGGACACAGTCAAGCAGAGCAAACAGGCACCCTGGCTAAGCAACAGCAGGGAGGGCAGGACTGGGGGTGCGCAGTGGAGGCTGAGTGGGGAGCTCTGCCCTGGCAAGCTGGTCCTGAGTCTAGCCCCGAGCCGTGGCTCTGCACTCTCCTGGGGGATGCTCTCCTGGGGGTGCCCATCCCCAGCTCCACCTGGTTCCCCTGCAAGGCCCTGTAGGAGCATACCCAGACTCAGCACTCCCCTCCCACAGTGACTCCCCATCTGGAGAGGTGCTGCTGCTGCTCGGGAAGGGTGTACGTCGTTCCTGTCACGTTCCCAGGGATGGGTGTTCAACTCTGCTGGAACGGGCAGGGTACAGTTTGTGTTTAACTGGCTGTTATTTACTGTAGGGTAAACAACTGATTAGTTGAAATGCTGGTGCATCTGCATTTCCCCCATCTGCTGGAGGCTGCTGCTGTGCCTGGAAGACGTTAGCGTCCCAAAATAGACACGGGAGACAATTAAGAGCATTAGAGAAGCAGCAAAAACATTGATGGAAAGTGCTTTTATCTCTGTGCCTTCAGAAGGAACGCTGGAGAACGAGAACTAAAACAAATGGCTTGTTCTGAGAACGACAGGGAAAGCATGAGCTTGGGAAACCACTCCTTCCTCTGACGAAGGTTGATTTCATCATCAGTTAATGCAATGTAAAGGCAAGTGGCTTCTGAAAGAGAAACATCCCCTGCCCCTTCCTGGGTTACTGACCGTGTGGGAAGGCAGGGCAGAAGGCAGGTTTGGCTGAAACACATGGCAGCAGTAACAGAAAGTTCAGGCTTCAGCCAGACCTGACATGCCACGTCGCGGACTGCGCACAGCCTGGCACTGGCATGAAGGGTGACACCGTACGGCTGAGGCTGGAGGAAGAGGAAGGTAGGGCTACTGCAGAAGTGACTCGGCCTTCATATTGATTAAAATGATCATGAGCTGCTCTGGGCTGTGCACACATGAGCAACAGGACTGCAGGCGTGACCGGTGCCAATGAGTATAGGCTGGAGTGGCGTCACGTCCCTGCGTGACGGCAGGGAGCAGGGAAGCTCAGCCGGACAAAACGCAGCGCGGGGCAAGCGGCACCAAGCTGCATCAGTGGGCTGGCCCCTGAGCTCCTTTCCTTTGCCATCATTTCCCCTATTGAGAAATCTGTTCTCCAGAAAGCTGCACAAGT
>NW_010265448.1:0-8894 GCF_000690775.1 Eurypyga helias
GTTGAACATTCTGCATAATTCCAGTTAGATAACATCATTTTCCCTTCCTTTATCCACCAAGGTCGTGACCCCATCATAGAATGCCATCATATTCGTCAGGCACAATCTTTCCTTAGTGAGGTCTTGTTGACTGTCACCCATCACCTCCCTGTTTTTTATGTGCCTTACCATGGTTTCCAGGAGGATCTGCCCCATCATCTTGCCAGAGACAGAGGTGACACTGACTGGCCTGAAGTTCCCTGGATCCTCCTTTTTTCCCTTTTTAAAGATGGGGGTTATGTTTCCCCTTTTCCAGTCAGCGGGAACTTCACCAGATCACCATGACTTCTCAAATGTGATGGATAGAGGTTTTGCAGCCTCACCCACCCGTTCTTTCACGACCCATGTATATATTCCATCAGGTCCCATGGACTTGTGCAACTTCAGGTTCCTCAGGTGTTCCTGAACCTCATATCCTTTCTAATCATGGGTGGCTCTCCATTTTCCCAGTCCCTTCCCTTGCCTTCCATGACTCTGCAGGGATGGCTGGCACCCTTGCCAGTGAAGACCGAGTTAAAATGATCATTGAGCATCTTGTCCTTCTCCATGTCCTGGAAAACCAGCTCTTCAATTTCCTTCCTACAGAGGGCCCACATTTTCCCTGATCTTCCTTTTATCCCCCATGTACCTACAGAAGCCCTTCTTATTAACCTTGATGTCCCTGGCCAGGTTTAATTTGGTCAGGGCTTTAGCTTTCCTAACCTGATCCATTACTTCTCGGACAAATTCCTTGTAATCCTCCCAGGCTACCTGTCCCTGCTTCCACCCACTGTAGACTTTCTTTTTGCACCTCAGTTTGTCCAGGAGCTTCTTGTTCATTCACTCAGGCCACCTGGTGTTTTTACTCAACTTCGTCTCCATTGGGATGCACAACTCCTGAGCTTGGATGAGAAAATCTTTGAATACTCATCAGCTTTCATGGGTCCCTCTTCCCTCCGGGGTCTCATCCCATGGAACTCTGCCAGTCAATTCCCTGAAGAGTCTAAAGTCTCCTCTCCTGAAGTCCAGGGTAGCAAGCTTGCTGCACACCATCCTCGCTTCCTTAAGGATCTCAAACTCCACCATTTCATGGCCCCCGCAGCCAAGGCTGTCCTTGAGCTTCACATTCCCCACTAGCTCCTCCCTGTTGGTGAGAAGAAGGTCCATGTTTCCTCATCGGCTCCTCTACCCCTTGGAGAAGGAAGTTGTCATCAACGCATTCCAGGAACCTCCTGGCTTGCTTGTGCCCTGCCATGTTGTCCCTCCAACAGATATCAGGGTGGTTGAAAACCCCCATGAGGACCAGGGCTTGTGAACATGAGGCTGCTGCTATCTGCCTGTACAGGACCTCTTGTCCTGGCCAGGTGGTCTGTAGCAAACTCCTACTACAGTATCCCCTCTCCCTGCCCTCCCTTAAATCCTGACCCATAAGCTCTCGGTCAGCTCCTCATCCATCCCCAGGTGGAGTTCCACACACTCCAGCCAGTCTCTGATGCAGAGAGCAACCCTCCCCTCCACGTCTCCCCTGCCTGTTCTTCCTAACAGGACCTCTTGTCCTGGCCAGGTGGTCTGTAGCAAACTCCTACTACAGTATCCCCTCTCCCTGCCCTCCCTTAAATCCTGACCCATAAGCTCTCGGTCAGCTCCTCATCCATCCCCAGGTGGAGTTCCACACACTCCAGCCAGTCTCTGATGCAGAGAGCAACCCTCCCCTCCACGTCTCCCCTGCCTGTTCTTCCTAAGGAGCCTGTATCCTTACATTCTGACACTCCAGTCATAGGAGCTGGCCTCCAAGTCTCTGTGATGCCAATGAGGTCATAGCCCGTCACACGTGTGCAATCCTCTAGCTCCTCTTGTCTATTTCCCATGCTCCGTGTGTTCACATGGAGGCATTTAAGATAGGCCCACAATGAAGTTGGCTTGCTGATGGGAGCAGCTGGAATTCCTTTGCTTTGCTTGCCAGGTGTTCTCTTGGTGACCTGCGATTCTTCTCCAGACTCTGGGCATCTGTTGGTGACACTAGTGGTTTTGCTCCCTTCCCCTTCAAACCTAGTTTAAAGCCCTCTCAATGAGCCCCACCAGTTCATGGGCAAGTGTAGTGAAAATAGTTGACTGCTGCTCATGATTGATTACTGTGTATATACTTATTCACCTCTGTGAATGGTAACACGACCATGCGGACAATATCATATTGTATGCCAACTGGACGTGGTTCGATTCTCAGTCTCATTTATATCCCAGTATATTCTGGTTTAAGGCTTCCTCCCCTTCTTACCATCCACTGAGTTGTCGAAAAAGGTCTGTAATCAAATACTCTTAAAATAGCAGACACTCTCTTTCTACATACATACTTTCTACAGTGCAAGTCAAAGTCATTCTGGTTTGATATTCAGCCTGCTCCATGACATCCTCTGCAGGACAATGGGGTGGCACAGAAGTCAGCCTCCTTTCTGTAGGCTGAGACCTTTAGTATGCCTGAAGTCCTCAGGTATTGTAAACCTACAGGCCAGGACTACAAGTCTGTCTTGTGGTCCATAAGTTGGCAGTTGTCTTACTTTGTCCCAAGCTTGAGGCTGGTTTCAGGCATGCCAGCACCCCATACAGTGGTATAAAGAAATGTAATGAGAGAAAAATTCTGCCTTACTATGTATTCCTCCTTTTCTAGCACCATATGTAGAAAGACAGAGAGGATAGGATCGGTTCCATTAAAATCATAGTCTGTAAAGAAATAATTGTGCACCATTAGGAAAAAAAAAAAAACACCTTGTTGCTTAAAGCCATCTCTTGAAGTCAGGACTCAAGTGTTGCCTTATTTGGCATTATCAGAGCTGTCTTTGGGTTCCTCTAGCCTCCATCCTGGCACAGAGCAATGTGAAAAGAACAGGTCAGTGCAGCTGACTCCATACAACCCTAAACCATTCCTGTCTCTGAGTAATTAGCAGAGAGATCAGAGCTTCAACACGTTTGCAACTAAAGAGTAAATTATTATTGACCAAAAATAGAGCACTTGAATGCTGTGTGGGCAGGAGGTTACATATAAAGAGCCACAGCTGAAGGAAATCTTATTCTTTGTTACCTCAGCATCTCACGGTAAGTCTCATCTGCTTGATTTATACTGTGACCATGATATCTTCACAGCTCCGCAAAAAGGTGGAATATACAAGGCTATTTTCTTCTCATTCCCCATTTCTAACATTACAGGTGATGTTCTATATGCAGTTTCAAGGCTATACAACCCAAACCACTCCAGTGTGGTGGCACAGGCAGAAGCAAAGAGCCATGCTATGCCATCCCTTAGAAGGGCCTTCTAAAAACTTTGTTACCTCCAAGTCTTATGAAAGGCATGGGAAATCTAACTCTGAATACAGTGGAAATTGATTGGGAAAATATATGTAATGAAGATGATCTTTTCCTAGAAATTACACTTGTTTTCAGCAGATCACAGGAATGTGGGGAGGAACACAAGATTTTCTGTGGGATTTGGCTCTAGCTTAAGAGTTGTAAGTCTCAAGAGTTCAGCTGTTGGAAGAGACTATACAAGGGGTATAGATGTTTGAAAGAGCATATGCTCAAGACAATGGACTGTTTCTGATTTAACCCTCTCTGACCTTTCTTTAACAATTTCACACAGACACTGAAAGCAGATTTCCTCCTGAGGTCACTGAAGGTAAGGAGTTAACAGATAACATGCAGTTTTGCTCACTGATCCTGAAGAATGAGTGAAGCTCACCCAGACAATGGTAAGGGCAGATGGCAAAAGACTGTGTTGTAGAACCAGGTTCACTGAAAAGGATATATGCTATTTTAATCAATATAAACATATTCACAGTTCTTGGTAGGAAATACACCATTTATTGGAAAGAAAAGTGACAGATACTCATGCTTAGCTAATAGAACATGAGAGACAGCAAAAGTGATGACTTTTTGTGGTATAACCTGGGATTCTGGGATTTATAGGCAATTAAAAATCACCAACTGCCATCTGCACAACAGCTGGAAGCTTGAAACTGAGGTGGCATTCAGAGAGGAGGTTCAAATTACAATTCAAGAAGTGTCTAAGCCTATCATGCTTTAAGTTATTTTCCTCTGGGGTAAGGTCTAGGACATTATATGCCGACTTTGGCTTATCACACAGGTCATGAAACCAGAACAAAGTTCAGGTTCAATCTTCTCTCCTGTCTGATAGGCAGATCTGTTCATGTACGGAGTCACCTTCACAGGGAACTTAATATGCAGTATTCCCTTTTAGGTTTTCTGGAGAATGTTAGTGATTGAGTGACTGGGAGAGTTCACCAGATAAACAGAAGTTACCTCCACACACATGCCTTCCATCCTAATACAAAAAATGCTCACTGAAACTGGAGCTGAAAGGGATTGAAGGACAGGTTATTCTCCCAGAGGATGTCTGTTTCCCTGCTCATGAATGCATAAAGATATAAATTTTACACTATTTCCTATCAAAGATGTTCAGTAGTTCAACAGGCTGTGCCCCTTGAGAAATTTTCTGGTAACCTATTGGTATTTTCTGATGCACTACTTAACCTTTTCATGAACACTGTGAAATAACCTTTTCATGAACACTGTGAAATAATTTCTTTCTTTCATGTTGTTTCCCTTGAGTGACTTGGAGGCAGGATCACATAGGCAGAAATGCTGGACTTTTGAAAGTATTATACAGAGAATAATACTTTCAAAATAAGTTAGATGTTTTGGATTCTGTGCTTTGAAGTTCCTGGGTATTAAAGGCTCCAGAGATGCAGGCCCTCAAACTCCTGCAAGGTGCACATCCCATAGCACATTGGTTTTGCTGACAGAGATCAGCAGTTCTGCAACAATGTGTCCAAAGCAGCATTACAAATGCCTTCAGACTAGCTTCATCATTTTCTTGCACATAAAACCGCTACATGTTGACTGTTTCCTGCTGTGGTGCCTTGGAAGTATACACCAGAAGGGGCCTACAAGGAAGCTGGAGGGGGACTTTTTGCAAGGGCCTGTAGTGACCGGACCAGAGGTAACTGGTTTAAATTGAAAGCAGGGGAGATTTAGATTGGATATCAGGAAAAAGGTCTTCACAGGAAGGGTGGTGAAGCACTGGAACAGGTTGCCCAGAGAAGCTGTGGATGCCCCATCCCTGGTAGTATTCAAAGCCAGGTTGGATGAGGGTTTGAGCAACCTGGTCTAGTGGAAGGGGGCCCTGCCCCTGGCCGGGGGGGGGGGACTAGATGAGCTTTAAAGTACCTTCCAACCCGGAGTTGGAACTAGATGGGATTTTAGGTCCCTTCCAACCCAAACCATTCTATGATTCTATGATCCTATATTCAGTTCTGTCTGTTTTAGTACCACAGTGCATCAGGCAAACCATGAAGTAGCAGGAGTTTTGACCTTTGGGACATTTTTTACTAGCCTGTATGTTGTCCTGCCTGGGAAAGAACTTGCTGTTTATGTTAGTGCCTACCTACATTATTTCCACCTGTGTTATTTCCAATGCTCTTGAATTGTCCATAGCACTCTTTCTGACTGTAGCAATCAATAGTATCCATTGTGTTGAAGAATTTTTACAAGGTATTGCTAAAAATGTAATATACATCTGAGCATAAAGCATTTTTTCTGAAGTCTTTGTGCTAGACAAATCCCTCACTGCATGTCAGGTACATATTGGTACATGTTAATTGTTTTTTCATGATTCATAACCAATATTAGTCTATATAATATGTTAAAGCTAAAAGGTACTATGCAATTGAAGCTCTTTGAAATGTTAATCAAGTACTTATTTACTTTTACATAGCATACTTAATAATATGCTATTATTACCTTCATTATACATAGTATTTCTTTATTATATAATTTTGCCACAGATCTAAAAAAATATTTTATATTTGGTTCAAATGATAACAAGTTTGGGATTAGATAGGCGATAACTGGCCCTCACAATATGTTCCAGTGCTTGGTATATCCAGAAACTAGTTGAACTTTCCCTGCTTGGTATCAAAACACAAAAATCAGACGGGTGTCACGAATACCTCCACTTAGAAATTATGCGTGACAACCAATCTGCTTAACTTATGGATCTTACTTGTGTCTAAATTTTTAGATGTCTAATGAAACAATCTATGTGGCTATGTGTAAGTGGCTTTGAGAAGTATGTGGCTGTGCAGCTGTGTGAATAGCAGGTGAAGACAGTGCAGGAGAGGCTTTTGAAGACTTCTAGCTTGATATACTCTCTGCCCTCAATTCTGTCTTCAAATACAATACACCTCTGTCTACAAAAGGAACCTTCTTTATTAGGACTTCTTCAGTGGATACTTAAAATTGAGGCAGAAGATACATACTTGACATTGTTTAGTCCTCTTTTTCCTTTTAGTCATTGAACATGACCATTTTCTAGATAAATATAAATTACAAATGCACAGGCTTTCTGAAACTTTTCTGAATTCCTCCAGAGCAATTCCGGCCATGAGTTCAGATGCAGAGATGGCAATCTTTGGAGAAGCTGCTCCCTATTTACGGAAGCCTGAAAAGGAAAGAATTGAAGCCCAGAATCGCCCATTTGATGCTAAGACAGCCTGTTTTGTAGTGGATGAAAAGCAAATGTATGTGAAAGGTACCATACAGAGTAGAGAAGGTGGCAAAGTCACAGTTAAAACATATGCTGACACAGTAAGTGATAACAAATGTTACTCGTACATGATCATCCAGTTCAGCCACTTTTCTGGCTTAAATTTCTTCTCTTCTTGTTCTCTTCTGTTTTTGTCAGACGATGACTGTAAAGGATGATGAAGTCTTTCCCATGAACCCTCCCAAATTTGACAAAATCGAGGATATGGCCATGATGACCCACCTCCACGAACCCGCTGTGCTGTACAACCTCAAAGAGCGTTATGCAGCCTGGATGATCTACGTAAGTACCAGCACCAGTCTTCCGTTGGGTAGCTAGGAGGAACTGCTCTGCCAGGCTAAGTGGAAGCCAACGTGCTGTCTCCCTTTCTCACAGACCTACTCGGGTCTCTTCTGCGTCACTGTCAACCCCTACAAGTGGGTGGTGCTGGGCTGCCGAGCAAAGATGCGCAAGGAGTCCCCTCCACACATCTTCTCCATCTCTGACAATGCCTATCAGTTCATGCTGACTGGTGAGTCATTTTGTAAAAATGGGAAACATGCAGGGCTGGCTGCTTAGTCAAGGACACTTGACAGTTCAGGCATCTTAAGTGTTGTTCTACTCAGTGCCTGATGTCCACAGCCCCCATAGTTCCCATAGTCCTACAGCATAGCTCAAGATTAGTCTGTCAGTGGCACCTTAATGACCTCAGACAGTGGAGAAATGGCAGTAGCTGGTTATATGGCTTTGTGCCCGCTCTCCTAGTAAGGAATTCAAAGAAACAGTAAAGAGGGAACACAGCAGAGAATCTGATTCCAATTCAACAAAATTTAAGCCAAGGTCTATAGATAAACAAAAAAAAAAAGAGTAAGTGAGCAATCTTATAAAGAACCACCACTTAGATTTTGAGCTGTTCCTTCCCTCTGTGCACAAAATAAATCCACACACAGACTAATGTAGAATTACCTCATTTGATTACAAAGTGATAAATACAGTTACAATATAGTTCTTTCCCTCAAAGTCAGTTAATTATGTCTGAGGAAGAGAAGACCTCCACAAGTCATTTGAACAGATCTTTCTGTGACTTTGTTTTCAGATCGTAACAATCAGTCAATCCTTATCACGTGAGTATGTTTTGGCATGTGTGACAAAGCTGATAGTGAAGTAAAAATGTTTTCTGTTTCCTGTAACAGTATTTTCATTTCAACAGTGGAGAATCCGGTGCAGGGAAGACTGTGAATACAAAGCGTGTCATCCAGTACTTTGCAACAATTGCAGTTACTGGTGAAAAGAAGAAAGACCAACAGCCTGGCAAAATGCAGGTATGCCATTGACTCCCCCTTCTAGTGTTTCCCCAAGACTGTACCTGCAGAGCAGAAACTATTCATATTTTTGGGTTGCAGGACTACCAAAATGCAGAAAGTATAACACAATTGAGGATACAGTCAGGATGCACAATCCAAACACACCTACTCTCATTTACCCCTGTTACACAGCCTCCATCCCTCTGAACACTAGTGGGACTCAAAGAAACATTGTCTTAATGTAGGAAAGGCCCAAGACTGTATTATTATCCAGTCTCAGTTTACACAGTGGAAGTCTTCACCAGGGAGAGGAAGGAAATATTAAGACAGCAGTTTCATCTCTGCTGTCTGTCTGTGTATCTATTCATTAGTATCCTATAATATTGGCCACATCTACAGCACCTAAGTGGCTGCAAGTACAAAGACAGATGTTGGTTCCCAGTGGCACGTGATTATGCCTTCCCTATTCCTTGGTTCATTCCTATTGACAGGGGAAGAGTAGGAACTCTGGACACAGTTGTTTCAATTGCATTATGCAGTAGTTTCCACTGGCTTGTTCTTCTGCCTGTGGTCAATGTAACATCCGTGAGGAGCTGCACAACAAAAGGGACAGATTTGGGACAGCTGGGAACACTTGCCTGACAGTTAAAAAGTAATCTCAGAAAGGATCCTTCCAGGGAAAAAATTACGTTCTCTGGTGCCCATTCCTGAGCCCAGCTGCTGCAATCCGAGCCCACTGGTGTATTTGCAAGGCATGGGCTTCATTCCCCAGATCACAGAAAGAAACAGACAAACATCTTTAGCGGCACAAGTGTGTGACACCATGGTCTGTGAGATGGTATGTGTATCAAAGTGGGTAACACATGTCAGCATGTTATTTGAGTACCCAAGGGCACAGCGGATCCTAAGGAGATTCCAAGTCTGAATATTCTTTTTGCACTCAGAGGCAGGTGTCTGTGATTGATGGGGTGTTATGG
>NW_010265448.1:8933-11801 GCF_000690775.1 Eurypyga helias
TTATAGGCTCAGCTTTCACCAGCTGCTCAGTATCACAGGACTGATCTCAGAAAATCTTTGAGACAGCTGAGAGATGTACTGACTATGACTGATATAAGAAAAATCACCTGGCTCACAGATGGACAACAACCTGTTCTGCCCTTTTCTGAGTTTATTCACAGAATACTCTATTTTTTTAGTAATTACAGACTCTGTAACAGTAGTATGTTCCTCTTTAAAAGAACATTAAATAAAACACTCAGGTTATAGTTCCATCTAGCCCAGCATCCTATCTCAGATGCAAGCTGAAATCAGATGCCAGACAAGAGTATATAATAAGGGAAGCATGTAAGAGCATATCCCCAGAATACTGACTCAGCTTCTAGTACTTTGTTACCCAGCCTGTACACAGGACTCCAGGATGAACTTCTGTAAGGAATTGCTGTATCTTCTTCCATGCTGTACTCCATACACCAATGCTCCCTTGTGAGTTCACTAGTCACAGCCTTGTACTAAAAACAGTTTTTGTGTTGGGGTAGTCAGCTGCACTGACACACACGTTCTCTTCTCTCTTCTTCTCTTCTCTTCTCTTCTCTTCTCTTCTCTTCTCTTCTCTTCTCTTCTCTTCTCTTCTCTTCTCTTCTCTTCTCTTCTCTTCTCTTCTCTTCTCTTCTCTTCTCTTCTCTTCTCTTCTCTTCTCTTCTCTTCTCTTCTCTTCTCTTCTCTTCTCTTCTCTTCTCTTCTCTTCTCTTCTCTTCTCTTCTCTTCTCTTCTCTTCTCTTCTCTTCTCTTCTCTTCTCTTCTCTTCTCTTCTCTTCTCTTCTCTTCTCTTCTCTTCTCTTCTCTTCTCTTCTCTTCTCTTCTCTTCTCTTCTCTTCTCTTCTCTTCTCTTCTCTTCTCTTCTCTTCTCTTCTCTTCTCTTCTCTTCTCTTCTCTTCTCTTCTCTTCTCTCCTCTCCTCTCACAAAGCTGAAAGATACATGTAAGTGGGTATTGCTCCAGGGATTTGGGATTTTTTATGTTTAAAAAAAACACAAAAACAAAAACAAAAAAAATGGGGAGAGACCTTCATATGCTACTGTGGTGCTTTCATTTTATAGGGTACATCTTTATTTTTTAAATAAAAATTAATTTAAACCCATTGTGCCACCTGCAGACAGTGTTGGGAATGGCACTCCCTCTTCAGTGCAAGACGTTAAAAGCTGCACTGAACACGTACAAAAATGCAACAATTTCAACTCATCTTTTGTCTGGATAAAACTGTTGGTTTTGTTTTTGGTGTTTTTTTTTTTCTCATACTTTGCTTTCCACCTCTGTTTTGGAAATTATCCCCAGCAAAAATTTCATGACCTGACAATGTAGGGATCAATCATGACTTTGTTAGAAGCCTTGAGAAAAGCTTTGCTCGATCATTCCAAAAAAAGGAAAGCACATGCTGATTCTGCTTCCTGTACTGTATTGCACAGAAAGGGAGAGACATAATGGCACTGCAACTTACTTCCTCCCATATTTTTTCAGTTAACAAGAATAATACAATACAATATCAGAACTTTACATGTTGATCATTCCTTCTGCAGTCATACAGCAAAAACTCAGAAAGGTTCTGTTCTCTGCCTCTTTAAGTTTGGTATTTGAGTCTCAGGCTTTCTTCATGTCCCAATCTTCAAAGCATGTCTGGAGATGTATTTCTGCATTCTGAAAGGTAGCTGATTGTTTGAATGCAATTGCAGAACTTTACATTCTCCCTTGCTAGGTGCTTTGTACTAAAGACTGTAGTATCCTGGACTCAAGTAACCTCTAGAAAAAATCCCAGAATTTTCATATTTTCTTTAGCTGTCATGGCTTTTGTGAAAGGGAATGTGGAGCACCTCTCTCATACAGATTGCAAACTCCCTGAGCTCCACTGTAGTGACTCTGTATATGATGCCCCATATTTACGATATCAGGTACAAGAAAGAAAGAAAATACAAACCTGTCTTTCAGCGCTTTTCCCTTTGAAACTAATGGCAATATTAATGAGTGATGGCTTAAAAACTCTGCTAAATTTTAGGTTAAAATAATGTATGGGGTGTAAAACTGATCTGTTCGTAATATCTCCTTTGCAATATTTATTATTAACCAGTAGTGAAGTTTGATAAAAAGCTTTTTCTCCTGTAACTAGGGAACTCTGGAGGATCAGATCATCCAGGCCAACCCCCTGCTGGAGGCCTTTGGCAATGCCAAGACTGTGAGGAATGACAACTCCTCACGTTTTGTGAGTTTATTTCAGATTTGTTGGAATGCAGACATCTAATACATGTCTTATTGATTGATGGCTATAACCAATGGCTTGACCTGTACTGCTTGATAGGGTAAATTCATTCGGATTCACTTTGGAACAACAGGCAAGCTAGCCTCTGCAGATATCGAAACCTGTGAGTTTGAGCAAGTCAGTGCATGCAGAATTTGAGCCTTTATGATCTCAAGTTTACCAGAAGACTAACATCATCTCTCTTTTGGTTAGATCTTCTGGAGAAATCCAGAGTGACTTTCCAGCTGGCCAGTGAAAGGAGCTATCATATTTTTTACCAGATAATGTCCAACAAGAAGCCGGAGCTTATTGGTGCGTGCCAGCGGTGTTGAGCATTTCTCAGCTCTTTCCACTGTAACCTGTCCCTGGTGCCATAAAAAGTGCCCAGGACACCCAAACCCAGCACACCTCTATACCTGCAGATCTCCTCCTTATCTCCACCAACCCCTACGACTTCCCCTACGTGAGCCAAGGAGAAGTCACCGTTGCCAGTATTGACGACAGCGAGGAGCTGCTGGCGACGGATGTGAGTGTAGCAGAGCACGCCCGGGGCAACCCGGCCGCCGGACTGGCGGCAGCCGGGTGAGGCCTGGCCGGCCC
>NW_010265449.1:0-16814 GCF_000690775.1 Eurypyga helias
GCACGGCGCATGCGCAGCGCGGCCGCAGCGAGCCGCTCGGGGCAGGGGGTACCGGGGTGCAAACGGGACCGAACCCGTGACCTCGGCACAGCCACGGGGGGCCCTTCCGAGGGCAGGGAGTGCGGGACACGGCGTGACGGGTTTGAACGGGAACAGGGAGATGGGGATGGGCCATCAGGAAGGAATTCTTCCCGCAGAGGGTGGGGAGGCACTGGGACAGGTTCCCGGAGAAGCTGTGGATGCCCCATCCCTGGGAGTGTCCAAGGCCAGGCTGGATGAGGCTTGGAGCAACCTGGGCTGGTGGAAGGTGTCCCTGCCCATGGCAGGGGGTGGGGCTGGATGATCTTGAAGGTCCCTTCCCACCCAAACCATTCCATGATTGGCGTTTGTGAAATTGAAGCTCCCGGGTGAGGATGTTTGAATGATCAGACACTGGAACTGCAGGGTAAGATGGGCCGGTTTGACACAAAAAGCCACTCGGAAGAGTCTGCGGTGCCAAGCTCGGGGTCACCAGCCCCAGCACCTTCACTCGTTGGAGACAGCTAGAGCCGGGCTCCTCGGCAAAGGAACCGTAGGGCGCTGCTGCCTGAAAAGGGAGGATGCACAGTGCCGGGATGCGAGGGGCTGGGTGTAGCACAGGTACCACCTTACGGGGCTTGGAATGCTGTGGTGTAGCAGCAAGAAAGCTTCAGTTATGCCAGCAGCAGATGCACCAGGAGGAGGCGAGGTGGACACAGTTCCTCCGCACGACTTCCCTGCTTCTCCACCACCACAGAAGGAATTCTCACAGGTAGAACCAGGATCGAGCTGCTGGAGCAGATGGCAGAGCAGCGTTTGTGTCACAGCTCAGGGAAGCTCTACCACGCAGAACTGCATTTGCAGATACATTAAAAACCCCAGCGCTCAGAATTACGGCAGAACGGTCACACCTTTCGTACCGGAGAAGACTCGGGTTCTGCAGCGGAGAAGGAGCCTGGCCCTGGACATACTCCGGTCCCACCCCCAGCTGCTCCCTTCTAGCAAGCGTTTTTGGTGGTAAACACGAGTTTTCCTTATGGGAACTAAGGGACATACCTTCCCTCAGCACACTGCTATTTGTGTTCTGTGTAAGAACGTTTCAAAGCAGCCCAAAACAGGTAGCACACAAGTGATTTTGTGGCGTAGAGCCAGCCAAGTAAGAACCGTAAATAATAAATAACTTTATTAAAGAATTAACAGTCTGGGATGTTTCTAGGTAGAACAGTTTCTTTTGCATAACGAAGTAATCTGCATTGAGTATTAGGCTCGTTCCACTATAATTTTAAACCCGAAGCATGTAGCTGTTTTATTGATTACGTCTACATTGTGGGGTTTTTATCCCAGTAAAGCGCAGACAGAAGTGTAAGTTGTCAGGTGAACACTATTTTCTGTTCAGCACCCGCGTCTCAAATCAAAAGATTTCTCCTGCAGTTACAACACGACAAACTTTTCTGCTATTTGTTACTGGGAAGTTCAAGTGACATTCCTGGAAAATGCCTCCCCGCTCTCTCATCCTCCAGGACATCAATTACAAAACCGATGTTGTCGTCAGTGTATGGCAGATCAGGCCTTAGGGTTGTCCTCTAGCTTGTTAAGGACAGTAAAAGCAGCCTTCAGTTTTAGGGTGCTGGCAGACACCCTCCGGCAAGCCTGACGGCGGTATCGCAGTTTCAGCCCGTCCTTCTGCCCCAGGATCCTACTCCCCTTCCCAGCCACAGGCCTCGACCGCTCGTAGCGTGGTTCAAACTGCCACCAGTATTTGCTGGGACTACAGGGAGGGGTCGGCACGCTGAACAAGCAAATAAGCAGTTGTCTCTCCCTTGTCAGAGTTCAACACAAGTACTTCTGATTGGTTTTGCACGTTAATAAACAGAATTAAATAATCTGGGGGATCTGCAGAAAGATGCTATGCAAAGGCCGTTTCCTTTTTGGCCAAAAACTTACGAAACCTATTTTATTTTATCCTATAAATAGTGCTTTTTTTTTTTTTAAAAGGCTACACTCTAACGTTTTAGCCTCGAAATACGTGCTACAGTGCGAACGCTCTAAGGTTAGAGCCTACAGATAGCATTTACGCTCCCACATGGGGATCAACGCTGCGTAACAAACCGGCAGACAAACGCTTCTAATACAAAGAGCTTCCCTGTTCTCAGCCACACAGTTGCCTTTCCTCTGGAACGGACGCACCAACAGCGCCCGGGGGGTCAAGCGTGAGGACTGGGATCGGTCTGCATCCTCTAACATAGGACATAAAACACAAACATCTTGGCTGAGGGGGAAATGGTTACCTGTATGCAGGGCTCTTTGAGCTTTTTAGAACAGAAAAGGTGCAATCACTCACTATCCAGTTAAACTACTGCTACTCAGCCCGTTTCTCCCACGTACTTTTCTGATTAATAACTAGTAGCTACAGCCGAGTTCCTTAGGACACAGTGGTATGATTACAGAATAATTAAAAGCTCCTACAGAGGATCTTTGAGAATGCGAAGTACCGGGCCACCTCCAAAGGAAACGTCCCAGGGATCAGAAATACAAGATGAATAGCCCAGGCACAGCAAATCAGAGATGCAAGCACAGCTTATGAGCGTAGGAACGCTGACACACTAGCATTTACTGAAATTCTGTGTCACGTTAGTGTTCCTCTCCCTGTTGTCCGCGCTACATCGAGGTGAATCTGGGGGTTCTACAACAATTTTCCATATGATTTTAAAAAGAGATACTTAGAGATGTAGAGAGTGGCTATAGTGTATTCAAATTGCTATTAATTGCTGCGTCACCTGGAAAATTAGTAATTCAGCCACACAAAATAAAGAGAGAAGTTACTTTCTGCTCAAGTTAAGAGTGTGGCAAAAAGCAGTTTCATTACCAGGCCTGAACATCTCAGCCTGGTGCAGCTGTAGGAGAAAAATCCTGCTTTTTTTCTTCTTAGAACAGAATTAGTGATAATCCATTAAAGTGCTTTTAAGTGGGAAGTTGTAGGGTTTTTTTTACTTTACCTAACCTAGATGGTTCCCCCCGGGATCTGAGGTCGCACAGAACATTCAGCTGTCAGAAGAGGGGAGTAGCAAGGCACGCTAGCGCTCACGGAAACACAGAACAGAGATTGGTCACGTGTCGGTGTACACCGGCATGAACGCAAGCAAGGCAGCACCATCGTCGTCTCTGGAGAGGCTCCGCCCAGGTGGAGCGTGGAAGCCATTTATTTTTTGCCGCTTTTGATGGGGACGGGTGTTCCTCTCACACTGAGATTCTCCAGAGAAACTCTGGGCTCCCTGGAACTCGCAATTGCAAGGGGCTTCTCTCTGAAAGAGACAACAACCACCACAGACACGGGGTGGGGGAACACGTTTTAACTCCTGATGTGGAGGCGCAGTTACTGGCGTTGTTAGACTTGACTCTCCCTCCCAAACCACTTCCATTGTTACCACCACGGAGTTGGACTGTTTCCTCATTTTCGGATTAGGAGAGGTCTGGTTGGAAACCCAACCCCAAAGAGAGGGGGGTGTCTGTCTTCAGCCATACCGAAGGCGTCTTTCCTTTTCCCCAACACATCAGCCCAGCCCTCAGGGGGGATTATAGCTTAACACAACCCACCCAGTTTGATGACTCCGGGGGCAGCTACAACGTTTGTGCACAGCGGGGCTAAGAGCATTGCCACATTTCTCCAGCAAACACACTCCCCACTTGAGCCTGTCAGTTAATTAAGTCAAAAATACTAAATCTCTTCAAAATTTAGCTAACAGCATACTGCCTTGCACTCTTCACTGTGGCATCATGAGAACAGGAGGAATAACACATGCTATTTCTCCTCACGCTGCCAGGGAGCATTGTTCATTCATGAACTGACTGCTTCAGAACAGATTTTCATTCTGCTGCTCGTATTTCCTTATTCTAGCAGGAAACTTTTTACCTTCTTAATCCACCTTCCTTGGGTACGTGATGAATACTTCTGTATTTTGGAGCTTCTAAAGTGCCCCTAGTTCTAGATGGCTTGAACTTCATAATCTCTTTCTGCCACTCTTCGTCAAAGGTCTGGGCCTCAGCTGAAAAACAGTTGAAAACTTACTTTTTATTTTTAATAAATGCAAATAAGACAAAAAAGTAATAAAAATAGGGTTTTGCACAGTTTTTTAAACTCGCAGTCCACAATTCTCCACATGACCCATCAACTATTTTTACGGGATTGGTGAAAGACAACCAAAAGCTTACAGCTGGTAGGCTTATGGTTTGGAAGATAAAAAAACTGAAAGTCTGTTGTAGAAGTACGTGCACGTTTTAACCGCACATCTCGGAAGCGCGTGTTTTCTATTAGCCACAAACACACCCCCAGCAAATCACAAAATTCACAGAAGTTTGTTTGAACCCATAAAACACCATTAAAAGGGCCTTCAAACGGGCTGTAGAAGCAAACGGCACCAACTGCGCCGTCGCACCACGCTTTCAGGTCTAACTGGTTACTTCAACTTGGGTTGCCCAAATTCCTATCAACCAAGGAGACCTGACGTGCAGACTTCCAGACCGTCTGAAGCACGG
This sequence comes from Eurypyga helias, assembly GCF_000690775.1. Taxonomy (NCBI): domain Eukaryota; kingdom Metazoa; phylum Chordata; class Aves; order Eurypygiformes; family Eurypygidae; genus Eurypyga; species Eurypyga helias. Next base: position 4,552 of record NW_010265449.1, read on the forward strand.
GCCCTTTAGAGAACTGCATAAACAGACATACTTTCATCCAGGTTGATGAATTCTTGGTTCATTTCTTCATCACCAGTCTTTCTGTTCTTGGATTTTTTAATGACATGAGCACGATCATGAATGTGATGACCAATAGCCATTTTTTCCAGTCCACTTTCTGAATCCTTAAGTGCTTTTCTTGTCTCCTTAACCTGTGCAAAAAAAGGGAACTAAGTGTCCTTCCAACCAAAATAAGACGTTAAAAAAGTTTAAAAATATCCAGTTTTCTTCCCCAAAGGTTTTCTATCTTTCTTTTGACAAATTTAGGTTTTACAGGCTTTTCTAATTGTCTCATTTGCTGCGCTGGCGGAAAAGCACAGATCAAGTCCATTTTCTTTTTGCTAACAGACAGGGAGATAAAAGAACACCTAAAGCTTCTTGAGCAACGTACATATAGGATATTAACTGCTGAGGGAAAAAAAAGCCTAGTCTAAACTCTAGTCAACATTCTCCGTGACAACAGAACGAGTAACAGCCGATGCCAATGCTCTCAGCGTGAAGGGACAACTGATTACGAGGTCGTCGTGTTGACTGGCTTGAAACCCAGGCAACCACTTATCGCTGCGTTCATAGGTATATTATTAGAACCTTTTTGATAACTGAGTGTCTGCTTGAGCTTGAACATATCCCACAGCCAATCATGCCCAACGGCCTTTACCACTCGCATATAGTCTTTCAGCAGCCTTGCTTCAGGATTCAAATTCAAATTTCTCCGCCGAATTAGACCCAACAGCTGCGAGGAAGTCAGTGAAAGGGCATCGTCATCTGCAGCGTTACGCAAGCCCTTCAAAGCGCTGGAGCGAGGGGGATGACCTGAAGCCACGTTTTGCATAGAGACTGCCCCTTGCTGTCCGGTATTTTAGACAGAATTTTAAATGTAGAAGAGGATTAATTATAAAAAAGACAAAGACGCTGTGGGCTGCCCTGAAGAATCAGCTGTTCTGGCACTCCACTTCTCCAGTCTTTGACAGACATACAATTTCGTTAGCTGTACACTTAGAAGCGTACAAATTACAAGGAGGAAAACAGCGCTTTAGCTTAAGAAGCCTTTAATATAGAGAAATACTTAAACAGACATATATTTTTCTAAATTATAAGAGTAACTGTCTCCAGTAAAAAGAACCTGAAGGAAACTGTGGTTTGGTGTAGGTGAACTTCAACTCTGATAATTGCAAACCACCTTTTTGCTGCATCCCAGGACTACTTACGCCTCCTGGAGCTGTGCGTGTCTGAGACGAAGCCTGGAAAACTTTGGGTGGTTCATCCCCTACTTTGGAGTATGTCATCACAGAGGAGGAGCTGAATGTGTGTGCATCTGGATGGATGGACAGGTCATCCTACAAGCAACGCAGACTTGTTATTAATCAAAGTTAAAACTTGTGGATAATATGTGCTTCTTGCATTCTGAGACTATCTTCTTATGAAAAAGAATACTCCTCTGAAAAACTAACCCTCAGTCCTCCAGAAATATGGCCTGTTGGGCAGAGTCCTTGGATTTGATATGCCCTCACACGTGCCCCAGCCCCGTCTGGCCACAGGCCTCCTCGCCAGGAAACACAGCGAGTAAAAAGCATGGGCAGCAAGAAGCAACTGCTCCAACGTTTGCCCTGGCATAGTTTAGTCTAGTAAGGAAGATGGGACCTGTAACATCGGTCTTGCCACAGACAGTACATAACAAGGTGTGTAAAGAGTTCACGTGAAATAGGACTTGATCAACAAGAGTTACGAGCCATTTTACAAGGCCAATAAAACACAGTCAGTCTCGTCAGCAACACTTAATAGGTATCCGTGTTATCTTCAAAGACTCCGAAGGAGGAAGGGAAGCAGCACTGAAAATAAAACCAGAGGCAAGTCTATATGCAGGGTGGCATTTAGGCGTTTGTGGGTTTGTTCTTTTTAAGTCTACGGTAACACTTTTAACTGCTCCTTCGGTTAAGGTGTCAGCCCTGGCAACAGCCAGAGACCAGATACCTTACAGCAGTTCTGCACCCTGGAGAACCAAGCACACGTTTAAGGTGCTGTTGTTAGCAAAGATTCAGTGACAGCACAGAGAATTATATCCACGACAGTAAGATTTACCCCCTGACCCCAGACTTTCTCTGCTTGAGACCAGTAACCTTTTTCTTGGCAGAACTTTCCAAATAATATTTTAAACCACCAATATTCTCCCATGCAAGGCATTTCAGAACAAATTTTTTTTGAAACTTACAAATTTTCTTTGCATTTCCAGCATGCTGTTCCTCATATTTGACATCATCCTGTCCATTGCAAAGAAAGGTTCCCCAAAATCTGCATCCTGCTAAAAGAAAAAGTATTAAAATTAAAACAAAGTCTTCTGACTCTCCAGGTTTGGAAGCTGTTCTTTACATGCATTTTTTTAAAATGCAAACCAGACCAAAGAGGTTTTCCAAGACCGCAATTCATAGACACAAACAAGCCACAGTGCATCTTTCCAAATGAAGAACTGAAAGCTGGCATGGGCAGCTTGGTTGTTAAGTTGGAGATCTTGGGCAGACAGAAAGATAAGCTCACGCTGCAGCCAGAAGCATACAGCTTCTGCTGAAGAAGGACTCTATGACCCTCCACACCTTATAACCTCCTGAAGATGGAATGCATACAGAATGACACTGAAAACGCATGCCAACAGCCAGCCGTTCCCCTGCAGCAGCAGAGTCCAGTGTGGAGAAACCAGGGAACTGTAACCTGGTATTTTAATGGCAGCTTCATTACTCAGTGCTATAAAGTATTCAACAGAACATTCATTCGTGATTTTAAATGAGAGCAGAAGATCCAGAGCTGCACAAAGATAGATCACAGAATGGTTTGGGTTGGAAGGGACCTTAGACAGGTACTGAGAGAGGCTTACACACACAGAATTTTATTGATTGGGTCTGTAGCCGATGGCATATACTGATGAAAGCTACCTTTGGAAAACAAAAAAAGAGACAGGGAGACAGAAACTAGGGAACGGGTGAACCAAGTGACCAGCTGGGAAGACAGCAATGCTGTCCCAAATGAGCATCCTCCTCTGGGCTCCTCTCCAGTGCAGCAGCTGGTGATTTTCCCATGCCTTCCTCCCTCTCCTACCATGAGCTTGTCCTCAGACCTCATCCAAACTCCCTCCTGGGCTGCCTGGTTTCTGACAGGAGCAGCACTGGTTGGAGTACGCTAATTAACAGAGCCAAGACTCATTGGTGAGCTCCTAGACACAGGCACACCCAGCTGCTTCCCAGGCCAGTCCCTGTGCCCCCACCACGTGCCGGCCCACAGGTATGAGGCTGTGAGAAGAGGGAAAACAGCTCCCAGGGGCTCTGCAAAACCCAGCAGCTTTGGGAAGAGGCAGGCTGCCAGGCTGCTCCCAGCAGCCCTTTGCACTACTGAAGTGCTACGGAATACCAGGATGTGACTTATATTAGCGACTACATCACCTTCCTCCAATGACTGGAAATATATGGAATTAAACTGAAATTAATTTAATACTCATGTACGTAAAAGTTAAAAATAAATTCTGTAGTTTAAGCACAAAACTAAGCAAAATTCAGGCACAGGAAACCTTCAGTGCGTTTCTTGAGTAGCAAGAAATCCGAATCCTTAATGGGTCTCAAAACCTCTGGGCATTAATTATAGACAATTTACGGCATCAAATCATTGCAGGTGTCAGTAACGCCAGAAAACTGCCCTCTGTGGTTAGAAACCTGGGCACTGACCAATGGCATGACACCGTAATCGGCTGTACCTGTGGAATTACCTGCCCTAGATCGGGGCGGGGGGTATAACCATAGTGATTGGTAAATGCACTCTGCATACAGCAACTTGCCAGTGTGCGCCCCTGGGAGAGGTAATTAAACAAGTAATACCTTTAGATCTGAAAATTCAAAGACCCATGCTTATTTTGATCTGCTCTGCATGCGAGAGCCACTCTCTAAGCTACTGGTTTTCAATCTGAGGATGTTTTAAAGCCTTCCAAAGACATCAAAAAGCTCCATGAGGGTCATAACAATAAACCTGGTTTTCCTCACGTAGTTTCTACAGATCTTTGATATTCCAGACACCCAGCTAGCTACAGCTGAAGACCATTCCCAGCCCAGCTCCAGTGGAAATTGCGTCTCCAGAAGCTGGCTTGTCTTAGCTGTGACCAGTGCTGCAGGTCCTGTCGCTGTCACACCCACAAACACACTCCAAGGCTCTAGCGTCTGTCTGCAGGCAGCAGAGTTCAGAGCGTCTCTCCAGGGATTACTGCATTCATATCCATCAGAGATCAAACACCAATGGATACAAAAAAAATTAGGGAGTCTCTCATTGTTCCACGTATCTCAACGCCAACAAAAGCAGTTTGCAAGCACGCTGAGGCTGGCCTCTGCCCATGCTTTAGTTACGCAGACAGCACACACAGAGCACCAAGAGCTACAAGGATCATTGCTCCTGGGATACTAACCACTCTACCAAAGCCTGCAAACGGCATGAGGGAGCAGCTTGTCGCCTGGAAGAAAAAGGACCAGCGCCTTTTAGTTGTTATACCTGTTATCAGGCACAGCAGAAGTAACTTTCATATACAGCAGGTGATACTAAACATTTCCCAGCAAATACAGTCACTCCAGAGGACCTTGGTAATTTATAGAGCGCTACGGCAATATAATACGGAGTAGTCTCTGGGTAGATAGAAGTAACGTTTATACTAACGATACAGGAAAGGGATAGCTGTCACCACATTCAATAAGTCATGTTCATATGCACGAGGAGCACTCAGAGCTAGAAGCTGAGAAACGTTTGTGTACCACAGCAACCCTCGTACTAAAATGGTTTAATGCATGGCACAAGGCTTCAGAAATCACCCCCTTCTCTGGAAATACTTCAGTCTATTCAGGCAACAGAACCCCACCACTGAAAGCTGATTAATATCAACACATCAATAGCCCCTTTAATGTAAATTTACGTAACTATTTCAGAAGGCTGGCACACAATTTTAGAGCTTAAAAAAAAAAACTACTGTGATGTAACAGACCTGTACATAAGCACTCTATGTATTACAAGAGGTTAATATAAATACAAACCCTATTTCTCTAAAATATCCATATAACCCTTGCGATAAATAAAACGAAGCCCAACTTGTCAGCACTTTCAAAGGTCACTGCAAAGAAGTTCTGGGTAAATCTATCATCATACACAAAACCACCCGAAGACAAATCCCCCACGAGCAAATTATATTCTTCCGCAGCTGTATAAATAGATGTAGCTATAAACATCAGCAAATACAGCTCCTGTTTGACCAGCTGATATTGAATATCCCTGTATGACAAGGCCAGGAGATGCTGGAAAACCAACTGACGTTTCCAGGAAACTAAGATTAGAGAGTTATATAAAAGCCTACCTAAAGAAAGGCTAGTTAGGCAGAAGTACCAAAAACTTCACACTAAGTCCAAAAGGAAGGAATTACCCGATTCTTGAATACTTCTATCAACTCTTTAATTGCAGTTCTGTCCAATAGGCAGTGACAGAAAAAATATGTCTTTTTGGTCTCTATATGGTACCCTCAGAAATAGTAAAGTTGTTAGTTATAAAATAGTTTAACACTTTGGTTTAAAGCTGTTAAATAGTTGCTGAATATACAGGACAATCAGATACCCAAACAAAACTGAAGGGCAGCATCTCTTAAGCTGTTTTACCCCATTCCTCTTCCCTCCTTCCCTTCAAGAAGCTAAAAACCGACACTGCAAACCTGCTTGAGAAAGCAGAAGCGTTGTCAAATTTGCAGGCTGTGTTGACTCACGCTGAGCTGTTGCGACAAATCCCGTTCCTTGTAAAGCAGTTTCAGGCATGCTACACTTTACTTAAACGTAGAATTACAGTATCATAATGGGTATAGGTAATCTTAACCAAGTGCATTTTACATGGTTGTGGAGATATCCGTCTTTTCCTACTAAATATCTAATTATTTTAAGTGTTTGAATAATTTCTGGAGGGAAGTTAGTAAAAGCAGTGTGAGACTACTGCAAGAGGCTCAAGTAATCAGTGCTGAGTCTTGTGTGACATCTGACAACTCCTAGGTGAAACGTGAGGAACATCAAAAGACACTGGAAAGATTTTAGTAGGTGTGGGATTCTTTTGTGCTTATCAAAATGACACAGCACTCTGCACTATTCACTTCTTTCTGTAACCACAGATAAAGGTCTTCTATGCCTCGCATTTATCCCTCACTGCCAAGGACAAGGGGGACAAACCCCTAACCTATTAGGGTAAGGCTTGACAGCCTTTTTCCTAAAGGCAAAGTAAGTCTGATTGGTTTTTAGGCATCTACTGAGCCAAGGCCTAGGAACCTGCTTCAGCAGAGGAAGGATCATGCCCTAATTAGACCCAGCAGCATCTATATTTGAAACTAACTGGCAATGTATGAGCACGGAGGAAATAATCTGACAGTTACCCTTCTGACTCGTAGGTGATAGTCTGTTTCAGCTATGTTTATGAAGCGCTAACTATCTAGGCTTGAACAACCACCACCAAACCTGGCTGAGTTCCACAAGCCCTTGTGATCTGGCTTGTCTCCCAACTGTTTTTTAAAATTAAATGGGATTCATTAAAGTGAGAGATCATTCAGCTGCAAAATATTCAGCGTGGTGGAGGGGAAGGAACTTCAACTGTATATCCTTTCTAAATACAGCCCTCAGATAAGGTTGTGCTGGAGAAACACATGATCCAATTGTCCTGCCCACCCAGAGAGCTGAAAGATACTTTATGCAAAACATCGATCATTGCCAACTTCTCAGTTTCAAGGTACAGAAATACTAGGTTCCGTATAAATTTCCCTGACCTTTAATTCTTAGTCTTCTATCTAGAGGAAACATTAAGATTCAAACCATATACAGAATGTGAAGCCTTTATTCACAGTTGCAAAGTTGAAACTGGGTTTAAAATAGCTGTGTAGGTGCTATTTATGTGGCTGAAACATAGGCTTGTGTTAAATCAAGCTAACATAAATAACTAGACATGAGGTACTGGAGAGTGAAGGCATAAACAGATCGAGGTACCTTTTTAAAGTAAATTAGCATAGAGAGAAAGTCACTGTTCAGAGAAGGCCCTGTCGTTGGACATTTTAAATGCCTTTCTATGACAGAAACATTTAATACACATTTATCAAATGTCTGGTTGAATAAATATTGTTTAGTGTGTTTCATTAAATATTGCACATTCAGTGCTTAGTAACACACAGACTCGTTATTAGTCCTAACAGAGGCTGGTCAGAGTTAACAGGCCACTAAGGAACCAAGAAAGATCTTACTCACATTTTACCCAGCAAGGAAACAATCTGACCAAGGTTGCAATTGCTGAGCCAAGCCCCTGATTCTACCAAATTTAAGGGAAAGGGAAATGCGAAGCCAACTTCATGATCAGTAAATGTAAATTCCACGTAGGAATCCTCAGAGACTAAGGAAATACTTACTCTGCGATTTCCTCTCAGAGCAACCTGAGAGTCCTGGTGTGCTCTTCGATCCACTGTTCTCTCCCCACCATCTGTTATACTGAGAAATGGATCTCGTCCAAAAGGATCAGAAAAGCTTCTCATCATCTGCCGCATATATTCATGGTGTGCAGCAAAAGGATCGCTGAAAAAGAGAGATTTCGCACAGGATGTCATTGGGGTTTTTTCCAAGCTACGTAAGATGGCTCTGAAATTTTTTTAATTCCATATGGTTCTTTATTCAACTTCTTTATTTTAATACTGGGGAATCTCCTGTTCCTCACAGACTCTTTCTTCCTACCCTTCAGGCTGGTTATGCATCTCAGTTCTTCTGTCTTCTCAGCTGCTGGCATTGCCCTCTGTGCTCTTGGGTGTCCCTATTGCTTTTGCTCTTTCTGCATCTTTTCCAGAAACATTCCACCCTTTGCAGCCATCTTTCACTCCAGCCTGTGTTTACTATCTGCCAGGAACTCTACAACCAACCTATATTTTACTTATCACTACTTCTATCTCCAACCCCCAATACTGAATGTTTTTTTCCTCCGCCTTTTTCACTTCCATCTTCCAAAGCCTAGCACAGAACTACTCACTGAACTCATCTTGTCCCACTAGATTCCCCTCCCCAAATGTATTTTGCTGACTGCTCCGATTCTACTTTTCACCCTCCTTGACTCACATGCTCAAAAACGTGTACTGTCCTCTAAATTCAAGCCAGCCCCATCTCCTCTGCTTTAGTCACCCACTATTGCCTCTTTGCCTTCCCCTTCCTCCTCCTTCATGTTCTTGCATCCCTCTTCTCTGATCAAGAATAATGATTCTTACCGCCTTTTCGCTTTCCTGATAGTTTTCCCCCTCTTCTCTCCTCTTTCTAAACACTTGGCCTCTTTGCAAGAACCTGCAGAACCCCACCAGTAATCCCAAAGCTTGGCTTGCAAGTAAAACATTGCTCAAGTTGCTCCCCTTTACTACTACCCTTTGCTTTCTCTGATTCGGTCAAGAACTAAGTATTTCTGACTGAGGCCAAAAAAGGAGCAACTATGATTTTGTCAGAAGCACAATATATGATCAGTACTGCTGCCTGTGCTCCAAGGCTACAAATCATTATTTCATACAAAAACACGCTTCATTTCCTCCCTTCATCTCCAGTCTAATTTTCCCCTTTGCTATTCCGCTGAAAGCCACTTAATTAACGTCAACAGTCATTACCCAGGTATGTTTACTTAGACTGAAGAGCACCTCTTCGTCCTTGCTAGCCATTTCCTGGCACTCCCCAGACACCTCACATCCTCCCTCTCTCCAGGACACCACGACCTTTCCCTGACAAGCCCCTGTGAAGAAAAGCTTCAGGTCATCCCTCTGACTTAATACCAAATCACCTCCTGAAAACCTCCCGAACAGCTTTTCTGTCTCCCCACCCCTTATCTCCAGCCCCAGTTTCCACACCTTCGTTCTCTTTGCTTTGTACTCTCTTCTCATGCCAAAGTTGCATTGGGTTTTTTCCTTCTTAAGTGAAAAAAGGAGTAAGGTTACAAACATAACCGGATTAATTTTCCAACACCATTTTTAACACAACATCCCCTTGAGCTATGCACATAACTCGCTCCAGCACGAACAGACCTTTGTAGTTCAGAAGTAGCTTCACCCTTGTCGTTAGGCAGACCCTGATCTGCCCCGCTCACGTGGCTGCTGGCTTTTACTTCGGTCCCAACACGATAAGCAGCTCGCCCACAGCAAGCGTCCCCTCGCTCTTCACAGGGCGAGGGACAGATGGGAAGAGTCACCACGCAAGCCAAGAGGAGGGAAGCACGCAAGCACCACCACCCTGCACGCTTCCATCAAACCTACTCGGACACCGCAAGCCTCAGTGAGGTTTGGTCACCAAAGCACAGATCAATATGAACTGTACTGCCTCAGCAACACAATTTCTCCCCGGTCCCTTCCAGTTCAAAAGAAGTGGGACACTCCTGAGTTATATGCAACACATCATAAGCAAAACAAGCTCCCATAGATTTAACCTCGATCATAAAAATCGCTCAAGTGTGCATAAGGAGCTGCGCTACACCTCACCTGACATAAAACAATGCCTCCTACCTTGTGAGATTGTCCTTTTTTGCCTTATTTCAATTTCTCTGCCAACTTCTCTTGGCCACTCACCCCCCGCTCCATCTATCCAATACACTCAGACCCACGTCTAAAACTGTGGAGGTTTGTTGTTGGCTTTAAAAAAACCCAAACATCTATGAAAACTTACAAATACTTCTTACCATCTTTACAAATAGTGTCTTACTTAGAAGGCTTCTTACTATCAGAGAGGGAAGCAAGATGTATGGTGTGGAGAGACGTACACAGGGACAGAAGGGAAGTCCCCCAGCTCCCTAGGGACATTTTAGGGAGCCAGTGATAAAAAGATCTAGTGCTGTCAGGCCTCAAAAGAAACACTACAGTTTCAGTAGGGAAAAACCAATGGAAAGCTAACAGGGGATCTGTCTGGAAGACAAGGCTTGCAGGGAATTAGGCCTATCTCCTTGACATCGCTGATGACAAACTCAAACCAAAACTACAAAAGGAATATGTCACCATTATAAAAATATATATACACACATGTGTATATACATTTAATAGGTCAAAGTCTTCCCAACTGAGGATGTAAGATCTTAAGTTCTTACAGGAAAAAAGATACTTTTGATGAGAGAGCTGTGATTTCTGCACACTTTGCACTACTGTACCACAAAAGTGATGCTCAAAAAGAAAAGGGAGTTCTGCAAGGGTTTTGCACACAGAATTTGTGCCCTTCACACGTTAAGCATCCTAAGTTATCTTCAAATTTAAGTCCTGAATGGAGACAAACGACTCGTACGTTTGTTGTTCTGCTATCCTGCAGTAACAAAATTTCGTCTAGTAAGTATTTAACCTGACCTTCACCTGACATGCCGGTGTTTGCAGGGATCAATAAAACAAACAAAAACGTTCAGTCCCTGAGACTGCTAGAGTCTCAAACATGTCTACTGTAGGGAGAAAGAGACATTAAAAAGGCCAACGCTGCAAGCGAGGATTTTTACTCATCTCACTCTAAGTTCTCGTATGATTCAGGGTTACGCTCCAAACTTTAAGGCTCTCTGTTCCTGCAGAAACCTTTCAGGGTACTACACTAAAAGTAGCGTCATTCCTCACTTCAGTGTAGCTTCTGGTCAGTTGAAAAAACAGAATAAATTCAGTTTATTATTTTTGAAAACACTTTTATTAATTAGGAAGTTATGTAAGACTGAAGTTATGGAATCACACCGGAGATAACACCTGGACCAATAAACCAAGAGCTGAGCACTGGGAAATTAAAAACAGAGGCCAAATGGACTTGGCAGAGCTGACAACTTCTGCACCCGTCCAAGCTATCAGGGCTGAAACTCAGCTGGGCCTGGGCAGGATTTTGGCTGAGTGACTGGTGCTTCCCCAGGACAGCTGCTCACAGATGGAGCCATTCCTTTTAACCCTGGCACTATTTCCAGTTCAGCAGTCAAAATCTCTCCTTGTGAGGCAACAGAAGCCTATTATTACACTAGTTTGGAAGCTAATCTTATCTGAAGTAATCAGCTTATTCCCTTAACTCTATGCAAAACAGATTTACAAGGACAGTGCCAAGAAAATTAATCTCAGTATCCATCTCTCTCGCATCTTTCACACACACTCCCTTTCTCTTATCTTCTGCTACCTTTTCTTCTTCGACTTTAAACTGAATCAGTAGCTACAATAAAAGTTAATAAATAATAAAAAGAGGAAAGCAACTGATATTTCAAAAGCACACTACAAATTACTACAACCAAGACTTAGCTTCCATTAATATTTTAATTTCATGCAGAGGATTTGCATAGCGAATTTCCTACATAGTGTATCCTGCATGTAACTGGCGAGTTGTTGTAACAGTGCACCTTTTCCTAGGAACCAAGGGCACTAATCCACCTCCCACAGCTTTAGAGACCACCCCGCTGCTAGGAACCTGCTTTCCCAGCTGAGGAGTGGATTCTCCTTTAAGAAGTACAAACACAACCCCAGCTAGAATATCCTGTAACTAAGAGATACCGTCAACAAACCCCACATCACAAGGCCTGACGCGTTACCCTTCCTTGTAATCACCGGCACTACCCCTTGTCTTTGCTCGTAATTAAGCTCCACGTAGTAACGACCACTTCTTCAGAAAAACTAAAATCATTCAGGCCCCTCCGAGTTCTCCCATCTCCTCCTTACCTGCTACAGGACACAGCTGCTGGCGAGACATACATTGGGGCCGGTCGAGAGCCGAGCAGTTTTGGCTACCCCAGCACTCCCAGGGGAGCACCTGCCCTGCACCCTGCTCACACCTAGGTTCCAGTGACCTATTACTTCCCACCGGAGATAAACTGGTCTCAGCGCTCAACACACCAATGCACTACCCCTGCGCTCACGGTAGAGACACCAAAACCCGCCTTCGCTGAGCTACAGCATCCCCGTCTACTCGGGAAGAGCCAGCACAAGGAGAGTTTGTCCTAACTGAGCTCACACCCCCCTGCCAGGTTTTAACGCAGGAACGTTCTCCTGAGCGTCTGCCCTGGCTCAGACACAGAGCACAGGCGGGAAAACTCCAGAAAAACTAGAAAAAACCCCAAAACCAAGAAACTCAAACGGACAGAGGTGAAGATTTCTCCTCAGTCGGCGTCACCGTGAAATTCCGGCTAAGCTCGTCACCGCGGCAGGGACGGGAGCAATCGCAGCTGTTACTGACCGGGGAGCAGAGACGAGA
>NW_010265450.1:0-9961 GCF_000690775.1 Eurypyga helias
TATAAAGTATACACACATAAAACACACACATGCATATATATATATATAAACATAAGTACATACATTTTACCATCACTACTTCAGTACCAGCCCCTAGAAGAGCCAAGCATTCTTGCTGCGTTCTTATGGTGCTGTAGCGCCTCGTGCCATTTGGTTGGATGGTAGTTGGGCTTGTTCAGCCTGGAGAAGGCTGCAGGGAGACCTTATAGCATCTTCCAGTACCTGAAGGGGCTACAAGGAAGCTGGGGGGGACTTTTTACAAGGGCCTGTAGTGACAGGACAAGGGGGAACAGGTTTAAATTGAAAGCGGGGAGGTTTAGATTGGGTATCAGGAAGAAATTCTTCCCGGAGAGAGTGGTGAGGCACTGGCACAGGTTGCCCAGAGAAGCTGTGGATGCCCCATCCCTGGAATTGTTCAAGACCAGGCTGGATGAGGCTTTGAGCAACCTGGTCTAGTGGAAGGTGTCCCTGCCCATGGCAGGGGCATTGGAACTGGATGGTCTTTAAGGTCCCTTCCAACCCAAACCATTCTGTGATTCTATGATTTGAGCTGGCCTAGGGCTACCTGTGCTTTCAGTAGAGGGTGTTGCTTTGCAAGAGTTTTGGACGTCAGCTGTAAAGCAACCCTGGGAACTGGACGGAAGGAAGCCACAGTGATGTCTGAGCTGTGAATGATTCCCTTGTCTGAAGGGCATGGCCCTTCTGGCAGCTTCTGGATTTCCTCTGATAACATCCCACCAGTATGAAGATGTAGCAATAGGATTCCTTTGAGGAATGATCCAATGCCCAAATTTTCTATTAATGTCAGAGGACTCTGGAAGAGGCACTTTAAAAGGAAAATTAGGCAAAAAATGAAGTCTTCCATCTGTCACCCTCCAGTCCTCATAGAAGAGCCCTTCGTTGAATAGGGCAGCATTCATTCAGATTTAAAGGCAGAAAAATGTATTCTTGAGCATTTCCCATGGCTTAATATGAAGAGCCATTGCAATAGCGCACATCCATCCATTTACCCTGCGCAGAGGACAGTAAAGTGCTCTGGAAACACATACCCAATTAATGCTAAATTTTGCCCAAGACAATTTGTTGAAAGCACTGCTTCACTTTGTCTAAATAAATATTCATTAGCTGAGCAAGAGAGCATGAGAAAGCGCAGGAGGGTGACTGGGGCGGGAGGATCAGGTCGCCAGTTGGGGCTCCCGTGGGAGTTCCTTTATTTATACAAAGCGGAGAGAGACAGCAAGTGTCTGAAGCAGCATCCAGCCTCCACATCCCCTGTCCAGGGGGTCAGTCACTGTGCAGGGAGAGGGGCCAGCAGCTCAGGAGGTTGTCCCAAGGACGTAGAGAATCTCATCACCCTTTCGATACTGGGTGGTGCCTGAAGCAAGGCCACCTTAGACATAGCCGGGTGCTTGAGCGGCTGGTGAGGTGTCTCCCACACACCCCCTGTAGCATGGGCAGGTGATGCCCGAGGTTAAGCAGAAACAGGAAGGGCCGGAGCAACCCGTAGCACTTTGGCCCAACTCCAGGAATGCTTGGATGGGACTTACCTATCAATAATGTGGCCTTTTCCCTCCTGCATCCTCCCTGTGCCTACCCAGGCAGGGAAGCAGCTGGCACTGGGTCAGATGCCTGCTGACGCTTGTGAGGCCAGAGGCTGGTGGGGCTCAGCTCTTCCTAGAGACTTACTGGTACTGAGCCAGGTCATCCCAGTGAGGGGTTCTGTCCAAAATTAGGACAGCTAAATGCAGGTGTCTGAGCCCCACCTGGGCTGTGTGGTGGGGTGCAGGCAAGGATCAACCCCAGGGTGGCCGTAGCTTGAGGAGGAGCTACCCAGGTCACCACATCTTCTGCCCAGCAACTTCAGGCTCCCGCAGGTGCAGAGCAACTTCTATCGTGCCGAAAAGGCTGCTCTTCTCAGCAGTGGGCAAAGCAAATTGCACCCTGGAACTCCCCCAGCGCAGCGTCCTGCTGTTTTCAGTGCCCGGCGGGTCTTGCAGCAGTGCAGGCTCATCCCGCAGCTCTGCTGCCCGTGGCCGGTAATGCCCAGCGCTGCATCCCTCTGCTCGGTGCAGCCCTGGGGAGATGCAGGGATGCAATCTCAGTGGGTGACTGGGGGACGAGGGAGCTGCTGGCCCACCCTCACAAAGGGAGACACTGCAGTTCACAAAGGGACACCCACCCAGTACCTCATTACTCATAAACCACCCTTGCTAAATGGTTATAAAGTGATTTATTTTGTCATTAGCCTTATCTTACTTTCTAAAGCTGACTTAGTTTCCAAACTATATTAGTTTTCGAGCTTTCATTAATCTCCTAGTCTTGATAGACTAAATTAACCTTATTGAGGACAGATGAATTTTCTTTCTTTAACTTTTTCATTGCCAAACAAATTCAGGGGATTTTTTTTTTTACTTCCCAAATTTTCCTTTACTAAAATAGTGGAAGCATATGCGTGCACATCCCTGTAATCCAAGCATTGGGGAATTTTCCTTCCTGAGCTCCCCGCTAATTTTTGGGCTGAGGATTTCCTATCACATCCCAGATGTTAATGCAATTGAAAACGAATTGCATTGAGAACACGAGCACGAGAGAGACAGGAAAAAAAATTAAAAAAAAGAAGATGAGGGACTGTCCCTCCTATCAATAAAATCTGCCGCATTTCTCCAGGCAGTGCGTGAAATATAGCGGGCACATAAGCCGCCTGGCAATAAAAGGCTGCCACATGACTCCCCGGCACCCGGGGAGCTATCATTTTCAATTAGGAAAAAAAAGCCTCTGGCATGCGACAGCAGCGGCAGAAGAACTGAGCGCAGTTAAGGCAAAATTTAGTTTCATTACGGCATGACACGGCTTGGAGTTTTCCTTTGTTTGCGCACCACGTCCCTCTGACATCAGTCGGGGGGTAACGTGGCACGCGGGCGCAGGCGGGCTGTTCCAACGGCTCGAGAAGCTGTAACTGAATTGAGGAGACCTTAAAATAATGCTTTTAAGAGGAGTGCAACATAGAAGACCTTTGTAGCTAGTCTAAAACTACCATCCTCAGAGAGCAGAGTGCTGCAATTCAAACATTAATCTGCTCCTGGATAGCAATGCCAGTAATCACCTGGGGATGTAAAAACTGTCTCTTTTCTATTTAGATGGGCTTCAGGCTTGATTTTAGCCCCTTTAAGCCATCGTCTTTCCTGGGGCCAAACTGTGATAATATGAATTTTTAAATCCACCTTTGGTTGCTGCCCCTTTCCCTCCACTGACGACACCAAGCGCTCATACAATGCAGTAGTGAAGGGAAGGAAGGCACGACGCCAGGCTCGTCTCTGACTCAATAAACTTACAGCAAATCCACTATATTACTCAGAACACATCTCTTTAATATCTCACTTAAATCTCCATCATATCCTAATAAGCATAACTCAGTTTTTACCTCAGGTTTTCAGAAGTTAATCTGCTACAATATTGACTTGCGTTTATTAAAGTATATTTCTTACATTTTTAACCAAATGCATTTTCCAACATGGGTGGCTGTTCTGGATAGGTCATATTTATTTCTTCTCCTCCTCCTTTTTCCCTCTTCTCTAACTTCTATAAAGTGTTCCCAACCCAGGAAGAGAGATGAGAACTCAGATCAGCCGTGCCTTGCCCCGGCACCACCCTGACGCTGCTGGGGCCACCTCACGCTTTTGCCTCTGGGTGGGTTTGCTCCGGGTTGGGCAGGAGCTGGGATGCACAAAAGGGAAGTGGATCAGCCACAGGTCTGCCGGAGTCTGTTCCAGCACCCAGGGGATGCTCAGAGCACAGATCTGACACGAGGGTGACGGAGCCATCACAGCGATGTCCTGGCTACTGCAGGACCATGAGCCCATGTGGCAAAGCTGAATGGGAAGAAGGAAAAAGCCAGTGGTGCAGGAGCAGGACCCCCACCAGATGAAGAAGAACCATGGCTTATTTAGTGACGCAGACCTTTGGTGGGCTGTGAGTCTGGCTGGTGGACGGGTGTCCTCTGCACTGCCCCGCTGACGCCTCTTGTTGCACTCTGCAATGTGGACTAACATCGCCTACGTGCAGAGCTTTTATCCTTCCTCTCCTGCATAGCCAGAGAACCCAACCTGTAGTGTGGTGGGTCTCTCCAGGAGCATTTCTGCCTTCCTCCTCACTGCAGCATCTTGGGGCTGGGGTCCTCCACAAACAGAGCAATCCATGCAGCTGCCCTTGACTCACCCAGACTTGGGGTTTTTTTCATCCCCTTCCTCTGTGCCTGCTCTTGGCCAGCAGCACTGAGTCCATCATCAAACCTCTTGAGACAGCCCCAGCCAGCACCGGAAAGGCTGCAGCAAAGCTATGGGAGTGGGGAAAGAGGAAGGAAAAGAGAGGCAAACCACAGACCAGAGCAAAAGTCTCAGGCCGGGCAAGTGGAAATGGTTGGCCCCAGGGGTATGTGGTGGGACTCCCCACCCTGTCCCATGGGACAGCCATCAATACGGCTGCCTGACCATGCTGGCGGCGAAATCCCCCCGGCACTAACACCCCGGGGAGCAGAGGCATAGCACAGATGTTCACTGCTCAGCTCTTCTCCCTCCCTGGAGAGCTCCCAGTCAACCCCAGCTCTCTTCTGTCCTCCATCCCATGTGTCCCCTGAAGCTAAATATCTTCACTCCCCCGCTGGAACACCATGGGACGTGCAGCCATACCGACAAACACGTCCATCAGCAACAAGCGCAAAAGAGCTCCTGGCTACTAATATATTTACCCAGCCTTTGTGAAAATAGAAGGGTAGAATAACACTAAATGAGCACTCTTCCTACTCTAATCTGTCGTTTGGGGAATTACCATCCTTTATGCATCCAGCAAGATGTGCTTTACCTCTGAAGTAAAGAGGCTCAGCACGGATGTGTATGCGCACACTCACCCACATAATTGCCCACAGCCCTGGCTCTTGTCGCCTACTCGATTTTCATACCAGCCTAAAGTGAGTCCCAGTCCTGAGACAGTAATTACCGTGCCTATCCCGTGTCTTACACAATGACAAAATTGGAGTCTTCGATAGCTGCTCATAGTAGGCCCAGGAAGGTTATTTTCCAGCACTTCTGGCCACAGGGAAATACCATCCTTGTTTCAGAGCTGAATGTGGACACGCAGAGATCCCAGGGAAGAGCAAGTTCAAGTCCCAGCTTCAGGACTGCTGGGTCTCCACTGAATAACCATGTTGTCGTATGGCTGGTACGTAACCTCTAAGGTCTGGTGAAAGGCTAAAAGCTCTCTCTGATACCAACAGCTCTCATAGTTGTCTCCCCATCACAACAGGCTTTCAGACTCGGTCAGGAAGGGTTGGAGCTCCCCACACTCCTCAGTGGGGCCATCAGGGCTGACCCGGCTTTTAACACCAGTGACACCCCAATAAGCCCAGCTTGAACGACCACCCAGTCGCTCACAGCCGAGCTGACCATGCCAAGCTCATCAACAGGAGCATGACTTCACACCCTTGTCTGGGAGGCAAGGCACCCCACCAACTTGTCACTGCTTCGTTTCTTCAGGGCGCACAGCAGAAGAGCAGTCTAGTCGGGAGCACATGTCCTGGCAGGCATCCGAGCTGATGTCAAGCTGCTGTCTTCTTATTAGTCTTTATAGAAAACAGCATCCTGCATTTGGAGCCAATATGGAGCTGGGAGGTGTTAGAGTCACAAGTGAGGGCAGAGAAATAATGCAACAGGACCTGAAAAGTTTACAAACTCCTGTACAGATGAAGAGTAACTGTGAAGTTTAACCTGGAGAAGGTGCAAGACAATATGCCCAAGGAAAACAATCAAACCCATGGATATTTCATGAGGGAGTCACTCAGAAAGCAAGGGCCAAAGTAAGTCTGTAAGCAAGAGATGAAGAATGAGTGTGTGCACATATGAAAGCGAGAGAGCTAACAGGAGCCTGGAAGAGCACAGATTTTCTCAGCGGGAAATTCACAGCACTAAAAGCACGGTGTCTTATTGCAGTTTTAAGGACGTTGAGACTCGTATTTAATTTCCACACAGTCGGTGCTGCCATAGCATTATCTGGGAGGGGAGGACACAGACCTCCCTCTCTGCCCCAAGACAAGAGACCCTGACCTGCTAAGAGCCACAAGAGCCTGATGGCTTCCCCCAGGCTCAGGCCCTGGGGCGGGTGGGATAGGGGCAGCCCCATGAAAGTCAGGTGCCCCTAGGGAGGCTACCCCAGCGCTGCAGAGGTTCCTCACTCCTGCTGCCTTCCTTTGGGTGCCCTGGCACATGGTCTGCACTGCAGAGGTGACAGACTCTGCAAGTGCACAGAAAAATGGTGATTTGATAAATCAAAGAGCAAACCCTCCCAAGCAGCGCCCAACAAGCTCTGACGTTCAAGCCTTTTGCAGAAGGATGGCAAACGTTACTGGCTGTCCATGCTACATTTGCACTACATGAACCAAAGGCTTGCAGTTAACCAGCTTTGTCTCCACAGTCCATTCCCAGGGAAGGGTTGCATCCCCCCGGGGTAAATCACAGGGCTGCCTGCCCTGCTGCCAGCATCTCGCTGGCAGGCTGCAGACACTAAGGGATGGGCGTCAGACCGAAATCATGGAGAGGGACAGAAAGAAAAAGCAAGCTGGTGCTGGACATCAGCCCTGAATGGGAACTAGAAGATGAGGAGGCAAAGTTGGAGATTATTTTTCATCTTTCCCAAAAGGCCCAGTTTTCATCCCAATTTTCAAATAATTTACAGATTCTGTGAACCTGTGAATCTGTAAATCATTTGAAAATTGGCCCCAAGGCAGTCACCCCTCCCCTGCTACCACCAGCTGAGCAACTGGTGCATTTACCTGCATGGCAGAGCTGGTGACAGTCCTCACCAGTTCCCGGGTGAGGACAGACGTGCCCCATCAGGCTCTGAGGATGATACTCCAGCCACCAAGCAAGGCCGAGGCTTGGCCATCCTCCCGCCAACCTGCTGGAGTCAGACCACTTGGCAGGAGCTGTGTCCCTTGCTGCCTAGCCCAGCTGTAAGGACTATTGTCAGGATGTCGTTCATCCCAGAGCCTCATTAGATGACGCCTTGAGCAACCTGACCTAGTGGAAGGTATCCCTGCCCATGGCAGGGGGGTTGGAACTAGATGGTCTTTAAGGTCCCTTCCAACCCAAACCATTCTGTGATTCTATGATTTTATGATCATTATGATGCCTGAGGCATTAGCACAGGAGCCCAGAACAAATCCTTGCTGGCAGCTTGAAGGATGAACCTCACGTGGCAGATGAGTGTTGAAACCACACTGACCCACTCGTGCCTGAGAACAAAACATTTCATTGTGCCCAGAGGAGCAATTTGTGCAGAAAGAAATGAAATTACATGTTATATTTCATTGGATTTTGTTCAGAAAGGAGAAGAAAAGGCATTCTCTTCAGGGACCTGCATCAAACTGTCATTGAGGAGTCAGGGCTCAAGTACTCCCTTTGCCTCTGAGAGAAAGGAAAAATACTCCTCCCGCTACTGCTGACTTTCAGCTGGTGAAGAGTTTTTACTTCTACTGTCTCTACCATTTCCTGCTCCCATCCTATTCCCTCTTCTCAAGAGGACCAGACATCACTCCCTCCAACCCTTCAAGAAGTTATGTCAGAAATCCAAGAAGGGATTTCTTTCTTCTAAAAAGGGAGTTTTCTGTCGTCTTACCTGGTTATAGCTGCACATTTACTGTCTGCTTTTAACTGCTTCCAAATCCATTCTGAGACACGGTGACAGAGCATCCCATCAGGAAGCGTCAAGCACCTGCACGGTGCCTGATGGAGCCAACGTGCCTTCCAGCCCTGGTGTCAACCCAGCCGGGCAAGGACATGAGCTCTGATGTTTTCACTCTGCAGGATGTTTTGGGGATGTAAACCACAGAATATATTACCAAAGAGCATTCTTTTGGGCTTAGGTAATGTGCATTTTCAGCTCTAAGGCTGAGAACCTTCACCAGATTTAGCGAGCAAGCGGCTAACATGAAAGAGGAAGGATATGCTGTTATGTCTAGAGTTAAAAGAAAATAAAATGTGCACAGTGAGAAAATACGCTGTTAAACTGGTCTAAATCCAGAGTCTGTCACATTATTTGCCAACCGAGACAAGAAAGAAAAGTCTCAAGAGTTTTCTTTTTCAACACCTAGGCTGTACGAAACACCCCACCTTGGCAAGGTCAAGATTTTCACTGTCACCATGCCATGTCTGTCCCAGCAGCTCTCCTCTCCGCACCCGGGTGATCCATGCCGAAGTCCTGGTGCCCGCCAGCTGGTCTTTCACATCTCATGTGAAATTCTTGCTGAACCCTTCCCGCGACTGCACGCTCACAGACTTCCAGCTGCCCGAGGATTTTCTATCCTGGCTGCTTCTGAGGAGGAAAATCCTGACAATCCTTTAATTTTATCTTTATAAAGTGGGGCTTTCACAGCTTTCCTTTGCCTGGGGGTTTGTTTTTATGCTCAAACATAATTTTTGGCTTGCATCAGGACACACCACCAGGCGCTGCAGCCTCTCCAGGATGGTGATTTAGCACCCCTCACTGGCAGCCTCCATAAACTAGACTTTAAACTAGGCTTTAAAATACAGAGAAAAGAAATTAACAGAAAATGTACTGAATGGAAGATCCAGAGAAACCTAGATTGTGGGCAACCACAATATATCTTTCCTTCCTGATTTCCAAGAAATTACCTTTCCAAGACAATCATAATATTCTTTAAAAACAATCTTTCCTGCAAATTGATATGCTGTTTCAAAAAAACCAGAAGCCCCTGGTCTCACATCTACTTTGTTTCTGAGCACCTACATCGAAACGTTTTATTGGAAGAATGTTTTTTTAGCAACTTGAAGTCATTAACTGGGTTTCAGCTACTGAAGTTGAGCAGATTAAGGATGGCACCAGAAATGTGCACCAAGAGGACACCTCGATCTGTGTTTCCCCAACATGTGGCATAGTTACAAGACATGGAATGATTTTGTAGTCTTTCTGTTTAAAACTTGACTGTATTTGCCAGGATGAAATCAATTTATTTGACACCACACACATCTGTAAATTTCTCTGCAGATTTTTGGATGGGCTGCTTGCCATTTTTAGTACTTTTCAACTTCATTTCACAGCAAAAAGGAATTTTTTTTTCCCCTCAACCGGTCATCCTCACTGATGCACCCGCAGCTTCTCAGGCTGCGCAAGGCAGGACCCAAAAACTGAGGTGAACACTTCTATGTGGAGGTTTTGTCTTTCTGTTAGAGGGCAGGGAATTTACTGCTTCAGTCTTGAGATATGACACTTATATTACTGTATTTTATACAAATTTTAAAGCTGTAAATAATTTTTTTTTAAAGCACATAGGATTGTACAGGGTTTTTTAGACACCTTATACAGGCAAATTTCCAACCAAGGCTTTTAGCAATGAGCATACCAGGCTGCAATTCCTTTATTTGTGTGCTTGTAGTGACAGCAACCTCAGCCAACTGTTTGCAGCAATCGTTAATTCACAGCTTGCAGTGCAGTAACTTTACTTATTGATCCAATAAGATCTGCCAATACACAAACTCCATTATATCATCCAGTAAAAACTCACTGATCACTCCTGACCTCGTAGGAAACGTACTGTGTATTCAAAACATATTACTGGCATGCAAGCCCTTCCTGGGGATAGCTGCTCTTCTATCTACCAGAATTACATTTCACTTACCATCAGCAGTGCCCTCAGGTTATTATGATCTCTAGTTTCTATGATCATATTTTCAATGACTGGATTCATAAACTGAGCCATTTCCAGCCCCACAAGAATGTTAGGATACTACCTCCTTGGAAGTCAAGATAAACACCATGAAGTATTTTAATTAGAATTTTCCTATTATTTTATTAAAAAAATACTGAAACAGAGCATCGGTGTTGACAGTAATCTTTAAAATTCAGCTCACTGAACTGCAGTGTCCCAGAGTCTCGGTGCATCTTCACAGAATCA
>NW_010265451.1:0-1453 GCF_000690775.1 Eurypyga helias
CGTCTCGGGGCTGAAGGAGGCTAACAGCACATCCACGCCATGAGCCCACGTCTCCAGGCTAAAAATCAGAGCCCAAGTGAGCGGTTGTGCTCCGCAGCCCAAACCTGAGGTGGTTCGATGCCGGAGGAGGGACCCCGTCGCAGCCTCACCCCTGCAGCGGCGGGGACCACGCATAGGAGCTGCTGGTCCTCCTTCCCTGAGGATGGGAATGCTCCCCTGATGCCAGGGGCAAGGGTAGGTGCTTTTCCATCCAGACCAGTCGAATCCCCCCTCTTCCCACCCTGAGCTCTCGCAATCGATCAGGCCAAGCAAGGCACCTTCTCTTGTTTGGACTTGAACCTGCTCCTGTGACGAGTTCCCTTCCCCTCCTGACCATAATTAAAAGGTCGTGTCTCAGATTAACTTCCTGGAGCTGCACCAGCCTAAACCGCCCCAGAACAACCTCATCCGGGTGCAGCAGAGGGGCAGCATGGCACCGGGTTCCGATCCTGCACCGACACCTCGCACCACGGCCGGAGCGGTCGCTCCTCCTGCAGCCACCTCGGCTCCAGCGCCGGGTCACCGACCCCTGGGGCTGCTGCACCCTCAGCCTTGCGCTGCCCACAGCCAGGTGAAGGCACCCCAGGGAGCTCAGGACCCTCGTAGGGTGGGGACCTGGCTATGGAAAAGCACCCGGGCTCACTTTGGGAACACCCCAAAACCTCCCACCTGAATCCCAGCAGTTCCCCTTCCCCCGGGACAACCCGCATGCCGTCTCCGAACCACGTGTGCAGCCAGAGCTTTACACGGTGCTGCCATGTGCCCCTCCGCTGAGCGACAGGGAGGCCAAACTCCACTTGTGGAAGCCTTAGGAGAGGAGTCAGAAGGAGCACGTCAGAGCAGAGACCTCCTTAAGCCACTGAGGGGGGAGCAGAAAGCAGAGCCGAGCCCTGTCCTGCCTAATTTCAGGCTATCGCCTGCAAGAGTAAAGGGTGAGGCCTCTCCCTAAAAATACACACTGCCCTAAAAATACACAGTGCAAGCTTAAATTAACCGTGCTGCACACACCCTCGGCAGGGCACAGCGGCCGGAGCCTGCCGAGCCCCAGCTCCAGCACAGCCCGGGGGGTGGCAGGGACCAGCGGGTCCCCTTCAGCCTCCTGGCTCACCCCTCACACTCCAGCCAGGGCCTCGGCTGGTTCCTCCTCCGCAGCCGGGGCACAGCGACGTCTCCCTCAGCAGAGAAATGCCCTCGGCTCCGAGATCCACCCGAGACCTTTACTCATTTGCAAAGATCAGTTCGTACACGTTCACCTAATTTGCTCGGTGAGCGATTGCTCATCGCGTAACGCCACCCGCGTCGCTGCGGAACAATCACAGAATCATGGAACGGTTTGGGCTGGAAGGGACCTTAAAGTTCCGCCGCCCCCACGGCAGGGACACCTTCCCTAACCCAGGGTGCTCCAAGCTTCATC
>NW_010265451.1:1578-4684 GCF_000690775.1 Eurypyga helias
ACCCCTTGTCCTGTCACTCCCTGCCCTTGGAAAAAGTTCCCTTCCAGCTTCCCTGTAGCCTCCCCAGGCACTGGAAGAGGCTCTAAGGTCTCCCCGGAGCTTCCCTTCTCCAGGCTGAACCCCCCAACTCTCCCAGCCTTAGGAGAAGGGGATCCCTCTCACATCAGGCACCACACAGTCACCCCCCGGAAGCACCCCTAAGTTTAGGAGGCAACAGACAGCAGGAAGATGACACCAGGGAAGTTGAGGGCTGCAAAACCTGACGGAGATGCACTGCAAACCTGATACCCCAAATCCCATCCTGACTGACTTGGTCTGTGGTTTCACAGGATAAAATCAGTGATTGTACAACACTGGGAGCAGTTTCCCACATCCTGGCTGTACGCCTACAGCACCCACCCACCTCCCCTCTCGGGGGGACCCCACTAACCCTCTCTGCACATGCAAGAGCACATGAAAGGCTCCTCGAATCCACGGCTTTTTCGGGGACCCCTCACTGGGCAGAGGCTCTCAGGAGAGCGGGCATGAGCTTGAGTCAACCAAAAGCCCATCCAGTAACTCTCCTTCCCATTCTGAGAGCTGAACTGAGACCAGCATGCCCAAACAGGAGACGGAGCTGTAACCACACTCATTACAGCCGGGGAGGCACAAGCGGAATGAAACCACCATCTGCCACTCACACCAGTGACTCAGGCGGCCGCCCGACGGGAGGCACTTCTTGGTCGGGATTTTGTTCTCAGTCACTACTTGGGTGGGGACCGCCGCCTGGTTTGGGCAGAACACGGAGTGAAAACCAAAAGAGGAAGCAAGGAGAACTGCCATCCCGAACCTGCTACGCAGGTACCATCTCCGCTCTGCGCCATAGTCCCTCTTCCTCAGATACTCCCAGAAAGAAACCACAAAACTTGCTAGAAAAATACGAAGAGGGAAAGAAAGGAAAAGCCAAAAGCTATGTTTGTGCTGAAGCCTCGGTGCCTGGCCCCTGGAAAGTTGTCTCCTACCAAAATACATCCCTGTTTCCCCCACCACTGGCTGGGGATGCTCAGGCTGTCGATGGACTGGGGGGAGAAAGGCCCGGGACCAAGGTCCGAGGGGGAGCAGGCACTCACGGTGTAGGCTGAGGGAGATGTTGATGGAGCGCTCTTCCACGAAACCCTTCAGGTTAGGGATCTTGGCACACTTGAGGATGGTCTGGGAGGCACTGTCGCCCACGTGAACCCAGCACACTGTGTCTTCAATATAGTTGAAGTCCATGGCCGTGGTCTGCTTGGCGCTGGTGGGGGTGATGTTGGGCACGGGGGCTCCGCTCAGGTAGGTGGCCAGGATGTTCTGGGAGTTGGCGATGAGCAGCACGGGAGGGCGGTCCACGGGCTCTGGCAGGGAAGGAAGGGGAGAAGAGGGGTCATGGTTGTGGCTTCAACGCCGTATCAGCCCGCAGCCCAGCCCTTCTGCTCCAGCGAAAACAAGACCGTAACATGCAGCCCAACCCAGGCAAGGAGGGGGTGGTGGCAGGGAAGCGCATCCTGAAGTGGAGGACGAGGGGCAGGGGGACGCATACGGCAGGACGGATCTCCCCAGAAGCCGTACGCTCGTCCTGTCCAGGATCTCACCATTCTTGGCTTTGCAGGATCTGTTATCAGGCTGCAAGAGGTATCCCTCCACGCAGCTGCACGTGTAGGAGCCCTCCGTGTTGGCGCACGTCTGGCTGCAGGTCCCGTAGACTGTGCATTCATCAAAGTCTGGAAAAGAAGGCAAAAACCTCAGGGTTTGGACTAGCAAACATCTCTCCTTAGCTGCCCCAGGAGGGAAGGAAGGCTGCCCCTGCTCTCCGAGGCAGAGCTGCAGGGGAGGTATACAATCCCAAGCCGAAGGGACGGTCACAACCACCTCCGGAGCAACACCCGGCACACGTCACCTCGCGACGCTGCGGGCAGCCCCAGCTTTCTGCCCCAGCATCAGCAGGCCAATCCCTGCCTCGTAGCTGAGTCTTTTCAAGGCCTAATTAGCCACCGCCCCTCCTCCCCAGCTCTGCAAAATCTGCACCTAAATTTCCAGTCTGAATTTCTCTAATCTTCACTTTCCAAAGCCTTGGCTTGCACGCTCGCTCTTTCTTCTGCTAGATGAAAGAGCAGGCTCCACTGGAGAGCTCTTGCCCCCGAGGTGCATGCGGCAGCTGATAAAGGCCCCTTTCACCTCTGCTCAGACGAATGAAAGAGCCGGAGCAGCGGCAATCTCTCACTTCCAGACTTGTTTCCAGGCATCACATTGATCTGATCACTCCTCGTTGACCCACTCCTATTTTCCTGCATCCTCTCCGAGCCACGGACACCGGGAGCACGTACAAGCCCAGCGATGGCCCCTGACTCCATACCTGAAGGAAAAGCTTTTTCTGTACTCCCTCCCAATACTCCTCACTCAGGCTTTCAGGAGCTGCATCCACGTAACGGCCCCATGGGGGCAGGGAGCAGAGTCCCATGGGGGCAGGGAGCAGAGTCCCAGTGTGCTCCCCCCGGAAGGTCGAGGTCTGCCAAGAGCCTTTGGCTGCATGGCCAAGCCCGGGCACTGCTACCACGATGGTGGCATCAGTCACAGCCTGGAGGAGCCGCTGGCACCGTGCCGGGGGTGATGGCTCTGCCCACCCCATACTGACCTTTGCAGGTCCTCCTGTCCTCAGCCAGCTGGAAGGAGTTGTTGCAGTAGCAGGCTGGTCCGCTCAGCGTCGGCACACAGTGGTGCTGGCAGCCCAGGGCCGTGCAGTTTGCTAATTGTTCTGGGGAGACAAGGAAGACGGAGGAGAATGGATTGAGAGCAGCCCTGAGGAGGATTTGGGGGTATTGGGGGCAGGAAGCTGGCCATGACCCGGCCGTGTGTGCTGGCAGCCCAGAAAGCCAACCGTATCCTGGGCTGGATCTGAGCAGCGTGGCCAGGGGGGCGAGGGAGGGGATTCTCCCCCTCTGCTCCGCTCTGGGGAGACCCCCCTGCAGTCCTGCCTCCAGCTCTGGAGTCCCCAACAGCAGCAGGACACGGAGCTGTTGGAGCGAGTCCAGAGGAGGCCCCGGAGATGCTCCGAGGGCTGGAGCCCCTCTGCCCTGGGGACAGGCTGGGA
>NW_010265451.1:4713-8829 GCF_000690775.1 Eurypyga helias
AAGCTCCAGGGAGACCTCAGAGCCCCTTCCAGTGCCTGGGGGGGCTACAAGAAAGCTGGGAAGGAGCCCAAATCGTCCCCCAAAGCTGCTGACTAGACGCTGCTTCCCACCGGGAGCCCACTGTGGCCACGGACAGCAGAGACCTGGCACTCCTCGAGCAGGAGAGCAGTGCGGGACTCAGCTCCAGTGTATCCCAGGAGACATGAATCCCAGAGAGCTTGTCCACCACATCCTCTCTGTAGCAACTCCCCTCTGACCGGGGCTGCCGGGAGCCCAGGGACCACTGTGCCAGAGATGCAGGCAGCTGCCCAATGCACCCATGAAGCCCCCACATGCCCAGCGCTGCCAATGGGTAGGGGGAGGCCAGGGCTGCCCACCCCACACCGCTGATAAACAACCAAGCAGCCTCCAACTTCATCATTTAGCCACAGGCCTCCTCAGCCTGCTGCGAGGGATGTGCCAGCAGCCCTTTGTTGGTGGGGGGGGATTATTTTCTCCCCTCCTCTCCTCGCCCTGCCCGACCCGGTCACTTGGGTGCTCAGGGGGTGTTGAACTGGGTCCCAGCGAATCCGCTCAGCCACGAGCCTCTCCAAACCAAACCCACCCGGCCCTTTCCACGTCCCCCCTTCGCTGGATGGGGGGAGCAGCGTCACGCCTGCCCCTCACACGTGGAAGGGTTTAATAAGCCAGGCAGGGCCCGGCCGAGTTGTTTACAAGGTTTATCGGCTTTGGCAGGCCCAGTTATTCCCTGCAGATTCTTATCTCTCAGCTAAAGCACCGCATGCATCCAAACCCAAGAAAAACCCCAAAAGTCACAATCTGCAGGGATGGGAGTGATGGGGGGAGTTTCAGCATGGAGGGTCCGATGGCATTTCCCCAACCTGCCTGCCGCAGAGGGAGCGAGCAGCCTGGGGCAGCAGCGAGGGGAGCAGGACGGGGCGGCACGATGCCCCATCACAAACTGAGATGACACCCACGTCCCCAGGCCCAGGGTGCGGAGGCGGGCTGGGGTCTCACCCAACTGCGAGGAAATGCAGTATCTTGGGCTGTATCCAGAGCAGCGTGGCCAGCAGGTCGAGGGAGGTGATTCTGCCCCTCTACTCTGCTCTGGTGAGCCCCCACCTGGAGTGCTGCGTCCAGCTGTGGAGCCCTCAATATCAGAAGGATATTGACCCCTTGGAGCGAGTCCAGAGGAGGCCACGAAGATGATCAGAGGGCTGGAGCCCCTCTGCTATGATGAAAGGCTGCAAGAATTGGGCTTGTTCAGCCTGGAGAAGAGGAGGCTCCGAGGAGACCTCATTGCAGCTTTCCAGTATCTGAAGGGGCTACAAGGGTGCTGGGGGAGGACTTTTTACAAGAGCCTGTAGTGATAGGACAAGGGGTAACGGGTATAAATTGAAATCAGGGAGGTTTAGATTAGATATCAGGAAGAAATTCTTCACGGGGAGGGTGGTGAGGCACTGGGACAGGTTGCCCAGAGAAGCTGTGGATGCCCCATCCCTGGGAGTGTCCAAGGCCAGGCTGGATGAGGCTTTGAGCAACCTGGGCTATGGAAGGTGTCCCTGCCCATGGCAGGGGGGTTGGAACTAGATGATCTTTAAGGTCCCTTCCAACCCTAACCATTCTGTGATTCTATGCCTCCCTGGGGGCAGCACTGCCAGCTCTCCCCACACGGGCAGAGGGGCAGGGGGGGACCTCGGCACCCAACACACATCCCCAGCGTGCCCAAACCTGCGAGCAACTGTCCACACCCTGGGGGCTGCCCACACCCAGCCCTCACCTCGTGCGCGTGGGTCACGTGCTGGGAAAAGTCGGATCCTATTTAACTAATGAGAACTATCAGCAAAATACTAATTGTCAGCTTGGGCACAGCTGCAGAAGCCGCCCCATGCTCCTCCCATGGGGCAGCGGAGAGGGAGCTCCGGAGAGCAGCTCCGCTCCCAGCACTGGGGCTGGGTGGGAGGAAGCCCTTCGGGGCAGGGTGTCCCACCCCGGTGCAGGCTGAGCAGGGCTGGAGCCCTCAAGCCTCGGGCAGAGGAAGGGCTGGGGAGAAAAGCACGTTTTCTGCTCACCCAGAGTCTGCAGAGACCCAGCTCCAGGGTCAGCCCGGGACACGCGTTTCTGAGCGACTAATCTGCGTACCAGCAAGCCGGCGCGCACTGATTTAGGGAGAGTTTTCCAGTAGGATTAGCAAGCAAGGACAGGCCAGGAGGGGGGACAAAGCTCCTGGAAATTAGGAAAAAAACCCCATACTGGTATCTCTTATCTGAACCAGAATCCCAGCTCTCCAAGCTTTTAAACCCAGGAGACAATGCAGCTATTTAATGGCCTGCAGGCTCAGGAATGATGGGCATTTCACTTGCAAGCGGCTCTGGCTAATCTCTGGATCTGCTACGGGCCAGCCCGGCGCTGAGCTGCTCTGCACCGGCTGCGCTTGGCCGGGAACGCGGTGGCACCAGCGCGAAGCTGTTATGCAAAACACCAAGGTGGGGCTCAACCCACAGAGCCAGAAACTGGGGGCAAAGGGGGATGTCATGACCCTTACCATGGCGGGGGAGAAAAGGAGGCAAGGGCAGGGGCTGGTGGGGCAGCACCCCCACCCTCTGACCGGTGGGGAACAGACTCTCGCCATTCCCCAAGCACCTACCCCGACAGTGCGGCCCCTCGTCGGAGCCGTCCAAGCAGTCGTGGATCCCGTTGCAGAGTTTGCTCATGTGAATGCACAGCTCCGTGCCCAGGCAGTTGTGCTCGTTGGGCTGGCAGCGCGACACCTTGCTCTGAGGACCTGCAAGACAGCAAAAGGCAGAACTGTCACCCAAGGCGACAGCGTGATGGCTCTGCCGGCCCATCACCCCGGAGGAAACACCCAAATCCTCGAGGGAAACCTCAGCTCCCCCCGTGTCGCTCTGCCGTGAGTCTCCGGCAGCGACTGGATGCGGCCTTGCATGGCAGGATTTTGGGTAAAAGGCTCCCCAGGCAGACGCAGGGGTTCAGGGATGTGGTCCCCAGGATGTTTGTGGGAATTCCTCTGCAGTGGCTGACAGCAGACAAGCACGGCGCTGGGAGCGCGCGTGTGAACGTGCTTGGATTCCCTCTGCCCAGACGTACGTTAAATCCTCCATGGTTTGGATTCCCCTGCATGGCACATGCCCCAGAGCAAGAGCAGCACCCACCTAGCAAGGCCAGACCCAAATCCTCTCAGGCCCCACGGCAGCCTGAGGCCAGAAAAGGCCCAAACCAGGCTCTGCCCCCCTCCACCATCCCCAGCTCTCCCTGGAGGAAGCTCATTAAGACACTGGATTTCCCTTTCAAAGCAGGCGGGACCGCTGCAGGCGATGCGATGCTCTCTGGGGAGGAACAGCCTGACGTCTGGAGTGAACTTTCCCTTTTCCATCCCCTCCTAAGCCCAAGGAACATCGTGGGGAAAGGAGGGAGAGCCGGGGTAAATGGAGACCCTCTGCCCAGCCCCAGAGACCACTGTCAATGGACACGTGTCCACCCTCGGGAATGAGCCAGGTTGATGGGCTGAGCCCACCCGGAGGAAGGTGACCCCAGACTCCCTGTTTGGATCTCCCATGGGTCACATCCACTCCAGGCTGCCCCTCACTGCTTGGAGGGCCGGGGGCACATGGGACCAGGCAGCACCCAGCACCCCAAGCACAGCCGTCCTGGCCCTCCCGCCACCCCAAGCACGCTCTCAGGTGCCAACAGGCTCTTTGTTACGAGGCCACGGTACAGGCAGGCTTGCAGGGGGTCGTTAAGAACCAGGGCTACACACACAAGGAGACTTAATCTCCATTATTAACCAGAAAAATTACAAAGGAAGCGAGGCTTTATTTTTAAGCTTCTCTGAAAAGGAGCATGGCATTGAGACAAACAACAAAATACACCATAAATCGATTAACGTCCTGAAATTCTGTTTAAAGCTCCACCAGCGTCCTGGTTCTAACACTGCTTCACCCCAGGCCGGAAGGCAGCTGCTGGGGGGGCAACGCAGTGACGGAGAGCCCCGGCACAGCACGGGCTCAGGGTCAGTAGCCCCGGCACAGCACGGGCTCAGGGTCAGTAGCCCTGGCACAGCACGGGCTCAGGGTCAGTAGCCCCTGCACAGCACAG
>NW_010265451.1:9185-12434 GCF_000690775.1 Eurypyga helias
ACTGGCATGGCATGGCCCATGGACCAGAGCTCTGCAAAGCCCAACTCCCCTCAGCAGGGCTCTCCTCTCCTCCCTGACCCCGCA
Source organism: Eurypyga helias (assembly GCF_000690775.1). NCBI lineage: Eukaryota > Metazoa > Chordata > Aves > Eurypygiformes > Eurypygidae > Eurypyga > Eurypyga helias. The sequence goes on from NW_010265451.1 coordinate 9,270, forward strand.
CCCAGGTTTCATTTTAGGGCTGCGTACGCAGCATTTTGCCAGGTCTCTCTGGAGCCACCAACATGCCTCCGCCAAACCAACGGCAGCGCGCAAGCGAAATACGGAAATCCCATTTCACGGGGAGTCCGGGGCTGTTCGTGCCGTGCCCTCACGTCAGCCGGGCGGGCAGCGGCAGAAATAGCTCCCCGAGCTCCCCACGGACCACGTCGTCCTTCACAGCAGGCGAAGCACCGGGTGAGCACCAAGGAGGGCACCTGCAGCACAGCAGCACCGAGCGCATTGTCCAGGCACGGTCCCGTTTTAGACAGCTATTGAGACCAGCAGTCACCTTCATCTAAGGCTCCACCGGTGGAGTTTGTCCTAAATAAGCTTCCACCCTCCTTGGAGAGGAGCGTTACATCACGCGCAGCTTGCAGGGTCCAGCCCAGCGCTCCGCATGCCAGCACATCCTCATCCAGCGCGGTTCCTGCCCCACCAACGCGCTCCCGGCCTGCCAGGGCTCGTTCCACCCCCTGCGAGCTGTCAGGGCCGAGCGACACTGGACGTGCCTTTAACCTTAGTCGTGTTTTTTAGCCTTAATTCCCAGGTGGTGTGGCTCCAGCGGGGGCTACAGGCGCTCAGCGGCACGCGTGGCTGTGGAAGGGGCACTGCAAGGCCCCTCCGGAGGAACACCGGGCCCGCAAACATCTCGTCGAGAGCCAAGGGAATTTTGGCTGATGGATGGACGGGACCTGCGAGCTCTGAGCCTGTGGCTCTCCTGACCCGGCACAGGACCCCTCAGCACGTCCCAGGCAGACGCCTTTGTATTCCCATCCCTCCAGACCATGAGGAGCAGGCTGGGTTTCTCCTCGGCTCTTCCCAAACACACCAAAGCCTTCATAGAACTAAAGTCCAGCAGGAAATCTTCAACAAGCCGCCCCGCAGCCCGGCACATTGCAGCTCCCGCGGTGCTGGAATCGAGCTTCCCACAGCAGGAGCATCCCAGGAAAGCCCCCACTAAGAGCACATCACCTCCATGCCTTGCAGAAAGGTTCCCCAACCCGCCACGGTGAAAGCTCCATCCCCTTTCGCGTGTCCGTTTTGCGCTAGGTGACTAACGGGGCTGTTGACACGTGCACGTCCCTTCTTGCACAAGAGGGGCCCGAAGGACGGAAATCTAAGCGGCTCCAGATGCCAGATGCCTCCCCTGCACGCAGGCAGCATGTCAAACACGTTCCAGTGTGTTTCCAGTTAGCCGACTGGCTTGGCACTGGGGCAATGGGCTCCTCCAGGATGGGGGAGGCTCAGGACTCCCAGGCTCCGTCGCAGCCATCGGGTTCCTCCTCTTTCCCAGCCCCAATCCAAGGCACCCAGCAGACGATTCCCGGGAGAATTTCTCACCAGCTTCACAGCTTTTGTTTTTCTCAGAGGGCTGAGCAGCAGCCCTATCCGGGCACCGAGTAATTGCAAATTAAGGGTTAATTAAGTAGCATCAATATACGGACGGAAAGAACGAAGGCACTGAAATAAAGTGCCCAGTTCATCACTCAAAACTGCTCTGCCGTGTCCATTATTCCCCTGCAAAGAGCCTGGATCAAACTACTTATCACAAACAGGGCAGGATTAATCTACAAGCCACTTTGTTTGCTTTTGACTGTGTTGGCGCACTAATAAATGAGCCAATTTATTACATGTGACAAGCTTGTGGTACACCCCAAGGAGCTGAATTAGACAGCAATTTTTAACCTCAAAAAAACACTTGGAGAAAAAAAAAAAAAGCAGGAAAGAAGAAAAGCGATTCTTCCTCCTGTAAACGCAGCCTGTAGTTGATTTGGCAGGAGCCCAGAGAGACAGACGTGAAGGAACGGGACAAGGGAACAGGCGGGAGGAGCTGGGAGCGGGATGGTCCCGCTCATCCCACCGGGATGGATGGCAGCATCAGCGCCCGAGCTCCGGTGGAGCTCAGGCAGGGAAGGTCCCGTTGCTGCTTCCCGGTTGCGCCCGGTGCCGGTGCTGCAGGAAGAGGAGAGAAAAAGCTTTGCAGCTGACAGCCTCGCTCAAGACGCAGCTGAACCCAAGCAGATCCAGCCGGACCAGTCCAGTGCAGCGAGACAAGGGATTTGAGACCTCCTGGACCCTCGGAACGATGAACCGTGTGAAGCCGAATCCTTGCAAACATCCAGGCGACCAAAGGCCATGGACCCGCAGGTTCTTCTGCAGCGAAGCAATCGGTGCCGCTACCACACAGCCGGAGAAACGCGCACCGGCAGCTCGGTCCCGCTGGCGGGCAAACCCCCAGCCTGGCCAGGGCACCCCGCTGAGCTGGGAGAGCTCCAGGCACCAGGCCAGCCAGGATGCAGCGGCCAGATGACGGCCATAGCTCAGCCACGGCAAATTCATTTCTCAGAGCCCCTCATCTCCTTTGATTTTCAACAGGATCGAGGCTCTTATCCAAGTTGTTTTCCCCTAGGAAAGCTCCACGGAGTGAAAAAATGACCGACTGGGCAAGAACCGGGCAGGAGCCACTCGCACAGACACCAGCACAGCACCGAGCTTGGAAAGGGAACTCTTCCTGCGCTGGGCTAACACGTGAGCAAAGCCAGGACATACTTGAAAGGATTCCCCAGGGAGGAAAACCTCGCACATAATAGACGGCGTTTCAAGAGACTCTGACACGAGTACATCAGTGCAATGTAAACAACGCTGCCGCGCTGCCAGGGCGCGAAGGGGTGCGCCAGGCAGCGTGCAGGAGCCGCGTTTCGCAGCCTGGGCTTCATAGAGAGATTAAATAATAGTAATAAAAGTCATTCTCTCCCTGCCAAAAAGATAAGGAGGATGAGAGGCTGCTGGAAGCCCCGGTGCCGAGGTGGCGTGAGAAAAGCTTGCCTGGCAATCCCAGAGATGCCAGGCTCCGCACCCGGCGTGTGCCGACAGGTCGGGCTCGGCTCGCGCGAGCCCGGGCAGGAGTGGGCAGGCGGCAGGCAGCAACCTCCATTCATCCCCCCTGCCCATGGGAAAGGCACGGACGGCTGCAGGCGAGTGCCAGGCCCGGCGTGCACCAGCAGCGCACCGAGCGCTGCCTGCTCGGTGGGGATGAGCCAGCAGCGATGGCCACGGACCCCAGGCTCCACATCATCCTGCCGGCTCCTTCCTGGTGCTCCCCAGGCTAACGCGGTCCTGGGGTCT
>NW_010265451.1:12559-14480 GCF_000690775.1 Eurypyga helias
CAACACCCTCCCCCAAACCTCAGCGGTCACTTCTGAAGGTGAGGAGGGAACGGCTCCCCAGGAAAAGTGTCTCTGTGAAATTCAGGGACTGCAGTGGTGACGGAAACTCGTGGACCCACACGCGGTGGCAGGGTGAGGAGTGAGGAAATGCTGGGCTTTGGTCTATCCCACGCAAGAGGCTCCCACTTGCCTGTCCCGAAGGCGACAAGCCCGTACTGGGGGGGCACACAGTTAGTAGGGGATGCTCACGGAGCAGGCTGGCACAGCTCTGCCGTCCCCGGCCGGGACAGACTCCACCAGACCCCGCCAGACGTGCCTCCGCAGTGAGGAAAGAGGAAGAAGAGAATGGGGGAAGAGCATCTGAGAGGTCCGTTATCCGTTCACCTCTCCGTATGGATAGGGGGGCGGTGAAGCGGGCGCAGGCACGCAAAGCAAGCGGAATACGTCAATCAGGACGGATTTCTTCCAGCCAGGGAAGGGCCTCCGAGTCCTCCCGCAGTAATTTTCCAGGGCTGCTGATTGACTGGAGCCAGACAGCCCATCCCAGCCCCCTCATCCCTCCCACAGAGGGGACGGTTGCATCATTTTGTGTTAAGAAATACATAACCCCGGTGCCGAACCAGAGCCTGCTTTGGAGGAGACCTTTATGCCAAGTGCAGCGGGAAGCAGGAGCCTGGGAAGGATCTCCGGGCCAGAGGACGAGAGGATTCTGCTGGTCGCTGGTGAGCTGCAGCAGGGATGAACCTGGCTGTGGCTGTCCTGCCAGCCCCGCATCGCGAGGCTGCTAATCGCGAGGCTGTTGGCCTGACACGGTAAAACAACCCAACGAGGCTGCTCCTGCAAGGTGGCGAGGGCAGCACAGCATCCCTCGTCAGACGGAGGGAGAATCTGGGACACGGGGAGACGTGGCTCCTCGCTCCAGCCCAGCTGCGGCAGAGCGCTCGGCACAGCGTGGTGCTGAGCCCGGGGTGCCAGCACGGCCCTGGCTCGCTCCCCCGTGCAAACACACACGCCGCATCCTTGCACCCCACCTAACCCAGCCCGGCTCCCCGTTTGCTGCCAGACCGAGACCCAACTGCCCCATCCGAGGTGGGAGCACCCCCAGCACCGCTGCGGCAGAGCGGCTCCAACAGCCCGGGACAAAACCAGTAAAACCAACACAGCATCCTAATCCAAACACATCTGGGGAAAGCTGTGTGGCTTTTCCGGCTGTTCCCAGAGATCTTCTGCCCTTCAGCACAGCCCTTGCTCCAAGCACCCCTTCAATGCCAGGCACTGGAGCCACACGAGGAAGGGATGCAGGCGCAGCCCCTGCCTAGCACCGTGGCTCCCCGCGTCCTCGCCTCCAGGACTCTGCCTTCCTCGTGGAAATCAGTTTGGACGGAAACAAAAATAAATCAGTGGTACCCCATTCCCAGGAGGCTGTTTTGTTACGATGGATCCCGGCCTCAGAGCCAGAGGCCCCCAGAGCAGCAGCTAGGGAGATAAAGGGAGGACGGACAGCTGGATGGCTTGGACTAGGGAGATAAAGGGAGGACGGACAGCTGGATGGCTTGGACTAGGGAGATAAAGGGAGGACGGACAGCTGGATGGCTTGGACTAGGGAGATAAAGGGAGGACGGACAGCTGGACGGCTTGGACTCCCACCCCGAGTGGTACGCCGCCTTTTCGGGACCCTGGAACGACCGTGCAATGAGAGAATGGACGAAACAAACCCAAAAGAACAGGATTAGGAAGGAAAAGCATACATACATATCTCGGGTGATTCATCCGAGCCATCCGGACAATCCTTTTCCCCGTCACAGCGCCAGCCCTTAGATATGCACGTAATCTGATCTTTGCATGCAAACTGTTTAGGGCTACATGTCTTCGGTGCTGGATGAGAAAAGAAATAATGATAATAAACAAGATCAGTTTCTTC
>NW_010265451.1:14524-15204 GCF_000690775.1 Eurypyga helias
AAAAATAAATAAATAAATAAAATTTAAATTAAGGACTAGATTGCTTTTAGTTTGATTTCTTTCTCAGCAAAAGTTTTAGCCTGGCATCAGATCCATCAACCTCGCCCCTAAGGAAAGGAGAAAATTTAAACCGAAGCATTAATTACACGTCGAGAAAACAGGAACCGAGACCCATGATGCGCTAACAGATTTTAAAGATCATTTAACTCGGATGAATTAGCTCCTGGGAGCCAAAGGCGGTTTATTTCCGATGCTAGGCACTAAAAAAGAAAGGGAAAAAAACAAGAAAACCCAAATGAGAACAAATTAAAAAGTAACATTTTTAAATCACGACGACAGCAGAGGCAGCCGGAGGAGGATGGGTTCTCCATCCATCCTGTGCCGGGGAAGCACACACACGCATAGCCAGGCTGGTGCTTCCAGGGTAGGGTCCACGACGCCGGTGCCATCCCCTCAGGACACGCAGAAAGGAATCAAAGTCATGACAAAACCAGCAGGGAAAGCCAGAGCTCCGAGCGCAGAACCGGCCCGAGCCCCAGGACGGGAGCAGGGCTGGGAAGAACCCCGGAGCCCTCTTCCCCAGGTGACTCCGGACCGGGACACACTCCTTGAGGATGCTGGCTGTAATGGGGGGGCACTGCAGCCCACCCCCGAGCACAGGCTGCAATGGGGGGGGGCAC
>NW_010265451.1:15311-18473 GCF_000690775.1 Eurypyga helias
GACCACTGCACCCCCCCCCGGAGCACAGGCTGCAAGGGGGGGGGTCACTATAGCCCACCCCCAAGCACAGGCTGCGATGGGGGGGTCACTATAGCCCACCCCCAAGCACAGGCTATGATGGGAGGGTCATGGAACCTCTCCAGGCAGAGGCTGTGCATCTCCCCCTGTGCCCAAGGGTTGCGCTGTGCCAGTCCGCAGTTGCCCCATCAAGGTCTCTGTTGGTCACCCCACAGCGGGGGGTGCAGCGCCAGACGTGACAATGGCAACACGCGGGGGGGTACCAGAGCCACTCGCTCCAAGGCGATGCCAAGGCAGGGCCGGGAGCAGAAGTTCAGGTAAGAGATGCCGTCGGGAAGGGTCGAAATGTTGGGAAGCCGTGATGCCTTCGAAGCCCACCCACCGTGCCGGGGGATCCCCTCGCCCTGGCACACAGCAGAGCCCGGCACCCGCAGCCCCACCACCCTGAGCTGCCTTCTTGCCAGCGTTTCCCTTTCTTCCCAGAGATCCAGCTCTGCAGCAAACGCATCCACGCCAATTCCAGCTTTTGCTCGGAACGGCGAGCCCTGGGGAAGGCAGGAAATCTTGGAAACCCAACGAAACACAACTGCGAATGTTTGCTAAAAGCAAAGGCAGTCAAACACATGCAATTCCCTCAACATTCATCTTGTGTCGTCCCTAGTCTTCTGCTAAACTCCCTGCGCCGAGGATCCACTTAACTCCTTGCTCAGCCCACAGACCGAGGGTCTCGGATCTGCCCTGCAGCAGGCAGCAGCACGGGCAGGAGCTGCGGGCGCTGCAGGTTCACGTGTGTCATGACCCAGCTCGCCCTCAGGCTCCTGGCGTCACAGAAGGTGCCGTGATTTCTCTCCCGCTCCCGCTGCGTGAAGGAACTGGCGCAGCCGGGATGGAGCAGCTTCCGTCCAGTCTGCAGCAGGGATGCTGTGAGGGAAGAGGTTGGGGAACAGCCTGTCCCCGCTCCAAATCCCAGGTGCTAAAGGGTGGGAGGAAACTCCCCACCATGTAACGACACTAATTATTCCTCAGACCTGCAAAAGGGCTTTGTTTGATGTCATTCGGTTGGATGCAGAGTACCACCTCCTCCGAGCCTCGATTCCCTCCTCTCTTTAAAGCATCAGCATCGGTAGCACTGGAGCTGCCGCTGAGAGGGAATGGTTCAATGCCACAACAGGGAGCTCAGTGCCATCGAGATGGACACTGGACATATGAAAATGGATGAAACACCCCCAGTTATGAGCAGAAGCCTCGCCCACCACCACCTCCTGAGGTGAGAGGTGACTTGGGGACAAAGCCTGTCCCCTTCCTCCAGCAGGACACAGCAGCACAGGGCTGGGAGCTCGGGGACAGGCGCTTCCTGCAACCAGGTCTGCTCCGAAGCTGGTTCTCCTGCCCCCTCTTCCCGGAGGAGCTCATCTTCAGCTCCCATCTCCCAGCCACAAGCGTACCAAATGCGAGATTCATTAAGAAAACCACAGCAAAGAGCCGACACTCCCTTGGATTTCCTGCTCTCCCTCATCCTCCCAGGTCTCCAGCAGCCACAGGGTGACCTACGGTTGCCACAACCACCCAGCCGACCACAGCCCGCCCCCAGGACCCCAGCGGGTCAACAGCAGCCACCGTCTGCCCCCCGTCAGGCTCAGCTCCCGGCCTCTTAGCTGCCTCCTGCCCGACACGGGAAGCCATCAGATCTGCAAGAGGAGGGATTGACAAGGGACTCCCAGCCCACTGCCCCATCCCAGCCCTGTGGGGCTGCGTCTACACAGGGGGAGACACCAGAGCCAGGGCAGGGTCTTGTTTTGCACTGGAGACACTGGTCCTGGAGCAGAGATGCTCACCAGCAACACGGAAGATTGGCCCCTCGCTCGAAGACGTCATCCCCCAGTACCAGCACCTCGCAGAGCAGCCCCATCTCCAGGGTTGGCTCCCCCACGCAGGAGCAGAGCACGTGGGATTTCTTCCAAGCACTGAAACATCGCTCACACACGCTCTGTCAGGCTGCACATGCGTCCTTGAGGAGAGCCATCCCTCAGAAGAGCCATCCCCGAGGAGAGCCATCCCCCAGGAGAGCCATCCCTAAGGACACGCACCCAGCTCACACCCGCCCTTCTCGGAGGGGGCAATGCTCCCCCTCAGTCCTTCCCTCAGCACGGGCAGACCCCAGGGAGCAATCCCACCACTCCTCACCCCCAGACACATTAACCTGCACCCAAACCCGGCCCAAACCAGCCATCCCTTCCCGTCCACCATTCCCAAACACGAGGATGGCTTCGGCAGCGTGTGGCCTCGTGGGTTCTAGAGTAGCTTTCACATGGAAACCGCTGCGGCTCCGTGTGTGACCCCAGGGGGAACAAGGAGATCGCTCCCCCTCCGGGCAGCCGGGTCTCCGGGCTCCTCGGCAACCCCCCGGCGCTTTCTGTTCTTGCACAGCCTGCTCCCAGCGAGCCAAATAGCCCCGGAATAAGTGCCGGGATGCCTCGCTGCCAGGTGGACAATTAGAGAAGGTGTCTGTTAATGCCTCCTTCACACGGAGCCAAATTTCTTTCCAAAAGCCAGGCAGCCACCCCAGCAGAAGCGGCAATGGCAGCGGAGAGCTCCGGGTGGGAGAATAAAGGCGCCTTCATGCCGCGTACAATGGCCGGCTCAGAGCAGGGCCAGGACAGCTGCGAGAGCCGTCCGCAGAAAACACGTCCCTGGCAGTCGGAGGAGAGATCCCTGCTTAAGAGTAACTCCAAGGGGACAGAGAGGGGGAAATTGTACTGAAAAATGGCTATTTGGGTGCAAGAAAGGGCATCTTGCTCCTCGGGTATGGGGCGGGAGCAGATGCCCGGGGGCTGGCCTCCGGGGGAGGGGCAGCGGGGTCTTCCCAGGCGGGATGGGAGACGGAGCCCGGCTGCGCTTCCCACCATCCCACGGACACGGGCAGCGGGAGGGGAAATGGACTGTTGAAGAAACACAAAAAACAACACATCTCGCGTTTTGCCTAAAGCCAGAAATCGACACTTCCATCTTAACGAACTATTTTGGGAGGCTGGTGGAGCAGGAGGTCTTCACCTTGAGCCGAAGCCAAATTACCTTCAGCGCACGGACGAGTCCGGAGTAAAAACCTAGATAGACTGGAGGCAAACCACAAAAACATTAAAAGAA
>NW_010265451.1:18562-20325 GCF_000690775.1 Eurypyga helias
ACGGCGCTGGCCATAAATACGGACTGGAATGAGCGTGATTTGCAAAACAGATGTTCTGGAGGGAAGAAAGCTCGAGAGGGAGAAAAATAAATCCACTCCACATTCCTCCCAGGTCTCCGTCCCCAGCTACCCCCCTCCCCTCCGCGCTCGTACGCCCCATCTCGCGCAGCAAGGAAGCCTGCCAAAGCACACGCCTCCCGCGCTGTGCAAACAGAGCCGGGCTGGCCCTGCACCCGGCGCCGGGTCCAAGGGGCAGCGGGGAGCTGGGGGTCTGCGCAGCCCCCGGCCAGGCACCGTCCCACCCTCCCTCCTCTTCGCCATCCTGTCGTTTCGGCTCTCGAGGCATCGCGTGGCTGGAGCGTACCACAACCCCAGTAACCGCCGAGGCCGTGTCCCCATCCAAACCCCCCCCCAGGAACTGGGAACGCAGTCCGTGGCACCAAGGGAAATGATCCAAGTCACCCAACGACCCAAACGCAAAAACCAGAGTCACCTTACACTTTCATTTTTCTCCCCGACACCATCCACCCTTGGTCCCCGCATGTCAGAAAATAGCGTGATTTCATCCTTTTTCTGTGCTTCCAGGACTCCAGATTTCCCAGAGTTTCCCCTGCAGCCACGGGACGGACCCCAGGAAAGGATAAACGTGCACCCCTTGGCTCTTTTGGGCCCCCTCCCTGGTCCGGGGCTTGGGACAGAAGCCCCCCACCCTCGGGGCGGTGCAGTGCACACAGAATTCACCAGCTGATGGACGACTCAAATTCGCCGGATCCTTTAGCTCCAAAACGCTGGATGGGGGAATAGAGACACTCAAAATAACAAACCCTAATGCCTGCAGGCACATTTTTCCAAGGGGAAGGGGAAAGGAAAGCGCATTTGTTTGCTTGGCGTTCAGATACGAGAGCGCCGAAAGAGTTCAGACGCGTTTTGGCCGTTCTTCCATCTGGCCCTCTCCAACGGGAAGATTCAAACCAGATCCACGGCTCCATCCCAGCCGCTGCTTCCATGAATGACGTCGCTGTGCGCTCCCAGCCATTCCCGCCGGAGAAGCCGCAGGTATGTGCGGCTGGGCTGGGGGGAGGGGCCCGTCCAATTGCTAAGTAAATATTGATTTTAAAATACATTTATTTCTCACCCCCCCGCCCTTTTTCCCTTTAAGTTTGCCTCTTGCATCTAAAGCACGAGACATTAACCCTGTTCCAAACAAAAATAAAAGGCCAGTTTCGGGAAGAAAAGCCGCCTCCGCGCTGCAAGAGAGACATTTCGACATTCGGGCGGCAGGAAAACGCCATTCACAGGAAAGGCTCCGGCTGGAAAAGCGCGCCCCGGATGAGGATGGAGGCGGTCGGAAGGGTTCCTGAGGGGGGTGGCTGCAACCCACCCGCTTTTTTTTTTTTGAGACACCCCCAAGCTGAGAGCAACGACAAAACCCCGACCCGAGTGAAGCGTCGCCCTGCCCGTTGCTTTGGGCGCATCCCGCAGCGTGCTGGCACCTTCCCTGTTCCTTCATCCCTGGCTCCTGTTTGTCTCCCCCGACGTGACGGGGGGATGCTCCCCAGAGCCAACTGGGTGCTCCCATCCCCTCTGCCCCCAGCCCTGTCCCGGGGCACGGTCGGGGCCGTCACCCCGCACGGCAGATCGCTGCCAGAAGGGACAGGCAGGATGGGTTCCATCTGCTGCCCGAGAGCTGCCAGACGCACAGGCAGCCCCCCTTCCCCCCCGAAGCGTTTGAGCACCCGGCGAGGCGCCCATCACCCTGCTGG
>NW_010265452.1:0-1356 GCF_000690775.1 Eurypyga helias
GATGTTCCGAGCTCCAGAAACTCTTCCTGGGCTCTTCGGGAGAAGGAATAAACCTCCTCGCCCCGTTGACTTGCACTCGGGGCCATGTTCCACTAAACTTCTGCACCTTGGGACTTCAATAGAGGAAGGAGCGCGCCAAGCGAGCCGAAACGGAGCGGGGAGGGGATGGGGAAGGTCTGTGGTCCCAGGATGGAGTGTGAGGAAGGCCATCCTCTGCATTTTGAGCGCATCACGTCAGCTGGCCCAACTCGGTTGCGCAGGGACCGATTCCCTGGCAGAGACCTTCCCTATTCCCCCTTCGAAAGCCGCTAAGCTCTGCTAGGCCTCTGCCTTCCTGCAATCTGTGTTTCCATACCTGCTCCTTTCTTCTCCAGTTGTGTTTGTTTGGAAACTCGGGAGCGATCCTTGAGTCGTGTTGGAACTGGGGAAGCCAAGAACCTCGATTCTTCGCTTGGTCCCGCCGAGTCTGGCAGCGTTCCGCGTGCGGGCAGATCTCTGTGTGGCTGTACCGCTTTGCCGTGGTTTGGGAACCTCGGCAACAGGCTTTTTTCTGTGTGCCTTGGGGTGGTTTTCCGCTCTGGTAAAGCAGAAGCGGGTTTTCCACCTTCGAGGCTTGCTGCGACGCTCGCCCCGCCGTAGAGGCGCGCGGCGGGGGGGCGGGCGCTTCTGGCTGGCAGCGAACTTCTAAACCCCGCAGCCGTTAAGAGGAGCACAGAGACGACTTATTTCAGAAAGGTGAAAAATAAAAAGCCTTGTTACTTGCTTAAAAACTCCTATTCTGGCGCGGATCAGACCACGTTAGCGCAGAAGGACATCGAACGCGGCTCTCGCAGCAGTGTTACGGCGTGGTTTCGGTCTAAGCCGTGCTGAGCGAGCGTTGGACAACTACAGAGCCTGTTGGGTGCGATCCTGAACAACTGGGAATGGGAAAAAAGCCCTGCTTGAGGGCTGGAGCGGTAAGACTCGGTGCCTGCCATCAAACACAGCTTCCAAACCTGGTCTCTCTCCTTCCAGAAACGGGGAAATCCCTGTTTGTGTTGCTGGGAGCCGCTGAGGTGCGTGGGGAGGAGGAAGTGGGCCTCTGTGCTGCCTGACCGTGGGCCCAGGCAGCCGAGGAAGTGGTTTGGTGGGTGCGTGGGGAGCCGACGCTCTCCGCTTTCCGCGTGGGGGAAAAGCCCCGTAGCACGTAACAGGCCGGGGCCGTCCGTCCGGCTTGCGAGGGCCTTCGCGCTCGCCGCTTCTTTCTCGCTCACCAAATGGGGTTTGTTTCCCCATCCCGAAGCAGACCTGTTCTCTCGGACGCTACTTGGGACCTCTCGCAGAGGCAGCGCCGCCATACGGGGCGGCATCGTCCCT
>NW_010265452.1:1403-6072 GCF_000690775.1 Eurypyga helias
CGCTGGGAAGCGTTCCTGTTTCATCTCTCAGAAACCCCTCATCAGGTTTCCTATGCTTAGGCACCCTTTTTTCTGTGTAAAACACAAGGGTTTTGGCTCCCTTGTGCTTAACAGAGGCAGCGCCGTTTTGGGGTGATGTTTTCTGGGCGCGCGGCCGGTTGCAGGGGAGCGTAGGCAGGCCTGTGGCGCCCACGAGTCGCTGCTGCTGAAGAACAGAAACGACTATCTGCAGGATCATGGTTTTTAAGGTCCCTTACAAGCATCTTGGTTCACTCTTTGTCTCTTAGATTGGGAAATAAACCCTTTTCAGGAGGCGGCGTTAACGTTATTAGGCAAACTCCCCTCCCCTCCTGCGTGCTCGCGTCTGAGAACGGCTCCAGCCCCTGCCCACCAGCGCCTCGCGCTCTTCCTCTCTCTGAAAAGGAGCCCACGTCTTTTCATTTAGCCATCTAAGCTGATGAAAACAGCGTGTGCTCCAGGCTTGAAACGGACCCTCAGCGCAGGCTGCCCGAAAGGAGCCGGAACGCCCGTCACCCACAACCTCTCCGCGTCGGTCGCGTGGCACGGGAGCTGTATGTGGAGAATACTCCACCCTCGGAGCCGGAGGGGGATTTGCCGTCACGCCGGTTCATTTTCTTTATTTCCACTCTCCCGTTTAGAGATGGCATCGGACGTTTCCTCCCTGGGTGCAGCCGTCAGCTCTGGGAACCCTGGGCCGGGCACGCAAGCCGGAGGAGCCATCGTCCAGAGGGCCAGCAAGAGGCGTCCTGGGTGAGTGTGTGTCCTCGGTGGGGATGGCTTGTACTTTTTTGGGGAGGTGTGCGTATGAAGTGTGTTTTTTGAGGAAATGTTGCTTTCTGGAACGAGCGCTCAACCTTGTGACGAGGAAACGTGTTCCTGGTTCCTTCGGGTGCGCTGCACCCGGCCCTTTTACCTCGTCGGGGTACGCTCGGTGCCAACCGCAGGCGCTCAAGCCAGGCTCGGGATTACAACAAGAGGGGGTTAAAAAGTTGAGCTGCACCTTGCAGGGGAAGAGAGCTCCTCACCGGGGACCGAGGGCGAACCAGGAGTCACGGAAACAGCGGGATGAGCTGCGAGAGAGGCAGAGGAGTGGAGAACGTGAATTTTGGGGCCTTCGCAACTGTGCCCTCGCTGGGAGAGGGCGGGGGGAAGCCGCAGTGTGCTTGTGGTAGGGTTTTCGTTGGCTAAAAAATGCCTTTGCAAATTAAAAGGATATTGAGTGGCTGCTCTTAAATTCCTGGCATGAAAAATTTTTCCTCTTCGTTTTCAATCTAATTAAAATCTCTCCCTGACCCCGCCCCAGTCACTCAAACTCTTTCCTTCACCTCCAATTGATGCTCCCGCTCCCCTGCAGCTCCCCCCACGCTGTCCTGCCGCTTCCTTTAGAGACGTGCACGGTGCCCGTGTACGTGCCCGCTTTCCACACGGACAGGGAACGCCATGAAAATGGGGTTGGGGGTCTGAAAACACCCGTTAGAGCCGGGGTTTTCACCCTGGTAGAGCAAGCGCGGTGATGTCGTCTGCCGTGGCGCGAAGGATGCTGGTTGTGTGGGTCGCCGCGCGGAGCCTTAACTCTCGGAGCATGTTGTATTTTTAAGATGCACCTGATCCAAGCTTTTGGGTTGGGAGTGCTCCTGTGGATCAGGCCCTGGAGCGGTTGTAGCAGCCTCTTGGGCTTCACATCCAGGAGCTGTGAGATCCGGAGCTCTTGGCACGGGAGGTGGAGATGCTGTGGGTGCTCTGAGCGGGCCGTTTCTCTCTCGAACAGTTTCCTTGCTCCGCCAGATGCGTAAAGGAACCCCCCCGCTACACTCCGTGGGTCGTTGCCCCCTGGGATTACCGAAATCTCCCTTTCAGGAATCATCTGCATCCCTGTTGGGACAGATGGAGACGCAAGCTGGGAAGGAGAAACCGCTTGGTTGATAATGATCTTCTGTTTTTCAGGCTTGATTTTGATGACGACGGAGAAGGGAACAGTAAATTCCTCAGGTGAGGGAGAGCATCGCACCCGGAAGTTTCCGTTGTGTGGTCCTGGTGTGTCTCTGCGTTCCCCCAGAGCTTGCTGCTCGCCCGGCTTCTCCTCTCCGGCAGCGCTGAGGGAAGCGGGGGGAGTCCGAAGGAGGCAGCGCTCCGCATCCTTCAGCTCTTCCATGCTCCCAGTCAGCAGTATCCCTCCATCCCTGCAGCTGACGGCAAAGCCAAGCTGCTGCGCACATGGGGTCTGGGAGTGCTGGGAGGGGAATCCCCTTCCTCCGGATGCCGTCTCCGGGTCGAATTCCCTCGGTAGGCCCCGTAGCGAGATGGGATCGGCTGAAGGAGCGAGCCCTGGGGGAAGCAGTGTTGCAGAACTCTCCGCTGATGCCGCTGTGTTCCATACCAGCATCCCAAACCATCAAATGGTTTCCCCAAGTGCTTCCCGCGAGCCGGCGGCTCTTCCGGCGCAGCGCTACGGGAGCGCTGCTGCTGGCCCAGCCCCGGTTGATCGGGGAGGAACAGCTGCTGCCGAACGGCTTATCGGCACGGCAGCGAGATGCCGAGCTCTGGTCGGGGCCTGGGGCGCGTGTTGCTTCCCGCTCATCTGTCATAAGGATGCTTAGAGCCAGAGACAGCCTTACCCGTGGCGAGTTGGCGCGGATGCAGCGCTCTCCTCCTCATCCATATGGGACGCAGAAGAGTTGGAACGTCTCGCGGGGCTCGTTTGTAGCCTTGATTTGGGTTAACTGTGCGATTTAACCCGTTCCTCTGTGTGTGGTTGTTCTCCTAGGTGTGATGACGACCCCATGCCAAACGATAAGGAGAGATTCGCCAGGTAAGCATCCGCTGGGATGCGGTTTTGTTTTGGAGCTTGTGGTGCCAAATCGCCTCAATAGAAGACAAATCCTGCAGCACCCCTCTAACTAGCAGTTAGATTTTCCTCTCTTTGAAGGAAGGTGCCCCAAAGGATCCAGACATTTCCCTTGATGGTTTTTGGACCAGTTGGCTGTGTGTGACAAAACCACATTTCTCTTTTTCAATGTTTCTTTCAGCCGTTGCTTCCGACTCTCATTCTTTTCTCCCCCTCAAGAAACTTGTGGAGATACAAATGTCAGGCTCAGTTCAATTTTTACTTGACAGGGGTTTCCTGGCCGGTGGTTGGGATTTGTGTGTTTTGGGGAGTTAGGGAGAAGCTTCCTCTAAAAAGCGGGCATGTGCTGGAGATTGGAGCGCACACTAATTATTACAGGCAATATTTTGACCCTGATTTCTTGTTGGTGTCTGCAAGTAGCTCTCTGCCTGACCCCGTGGTATCTTTCCACCTTCCCGAAGCCCTTGGAACTCCATTTAAATATTCCAGGGTTTGTTTTCTGTCGCTGTGTTAATGTTTTGGCCAAAGCGAGGTGGCTTTGCATATATTCCGAGCGCTGTAAATCCCAGGGCGTCCCCTCAGCGCAAAGGCACCCTGTGCCACCTCTTGAGAGATACGTTAAGCCAGCGCAGAATAACGACCAAGACGCTTCGCTTGGGGACTTAAGGAGGGGCTGTGTATATTCCGAGTGCTGTAAATCCCAGGGTGTCCCCTCGGCGCGAAGGCACCCTGTGCCACCTCTTGCTGAGAGGTAGGATAAGCCAGCGCAGAATAACGGCCAAGATGCTTCGCTTGGGGACTTAAGGAGGGGGCTGACCTCAGAAATCCCTGCCAGTAGGAGTTAAAATCCACGTGAGGATGCTGAGGAAAGACAGGTTGTCTCACGGGGCCCAAGCTCGGGATGATGTGGGGCGCTGTGATGTCGCAGAGGTCACCCACGGAAGCTGGGAGGGGTCTAGAAACGCTGTGCGACGTGTCCGTTCTGTAACGATTCGGCCCGAGCTATAAACCCCCATCAGTCTCGGCGCAGGGAGGCCAAAGAGTTGCACGGCCAACCTTCCAGGTCACCGTCCCGCTGTTACCTGCCAGAGGGCTAGCAGGCACTCCGGAGCTGGGCTGCTCCAGCTTTTGAAGTGGCTTGACTTCCCAAGTCAAGCAAATCATAGAATCACAGAATGGTTTGGGTTGGAAGGGACCTTAAAGATCATCTAGTTCCATCCTTCCACCAGACCAGGTTGCTCCAAGCCTCATCCAGCCTGGCCTTGGACACTTCCAGAGATGGGGCATCCACGGCTTCTCTGGGCAACCTGTTCCAGTGCCTCACCACCCTCTCTGTGAAGAATTTCTTCCTGATATCTAATCTAAACCTCCCTGATTTCAATTTGTACCCGATACCCCTTGTCCTGTCACTACAGGCTCTTGTAAAAAGTCCTCTCCCAGCACCCTTGTAGCCCCTTCAGATACTGGAAAGCTGCAATGAGGTCTCCTCGGAGCCTCCTCTTCTCCAGGCTGAAGAATGTGTTTGCCAGCCCACGTGGAATACCTTTGTTCCCTACTGCAAGCCCTAAGCTCTGGGAACTTAAGGTAGAGCAGACCCTGGTACTACAGTAAAGTGCTAAGATAATGCAAAATACCCCAAAAGCAGGTGCTGTAGGCACCCGTCACGGCCCTTAGCCTAACCGCAGCGCCGGAGCGGGGCTCCCCGTGACCCCGTTGGGGTGCGGTCTTTGACCGCCCGGGTTAACGCGCTGGCGGTAGGCGAGGAAGGAGTAAACGGCGAGGGAAAACGACCCCGCGTGGCTT